>NC_069504.1:949755218-949942718 GCF_027579735.1 Bombina bombina
AAAAATAATCAAATCAGTGAGCAGTGTTAGTTGAATTTTACACGTGATTGGATAAAGAGGTTTGACAGTTGTCAAATTTGGTATTGTAACTTTATGATTATATACGCTACTCTGTTGATCTATCCCAGATTCCATAAGAGTTATATTGTGTGCATTATTTTTACCAGTTCTTCAATTGCAGCCTTGTATATTAGGTAATTTATAATCAATAAAACCCTTGTAAATCTAATATTCCAAATGAAGGATATTTTTAAAGGGACACTGTAACCAAAAATTTTCTTTCGTGATTCAGATTGAGCATGAAATTTTAAGTAACTTTCTAATTTACTCCTATTATAAAATTTTCTTCATTCTCTTGGTATCTTTATTTGAAATGCAAGAATGTAAGTTTAGATGCCGGCCCATTTTTGGTAAACAACCTGGGTTGTCCTTGCTGATTGGTGGATAAATTCATCCACCAATAAAAAAGTGCTGTCCAGAGTACTGAAACCAAAAAAAGCTTAGATGCCTTCTTTTTCAAATAATGATAGTAAGAGAACGAAGAAAAATTGAAAATAGGAGTAAATTAGAAAGTTGCTTAAAATTTCATGCTCAATCTTAATCACGAAAGAAAAATTTTGGTTACAGTGTCCCTTTAACTAAAGCAGAGGATATTTAAAAAAAAAATCAATGGTGGAATATATCTTTGATCGTGAAGCTTCATAAATGCAAAAACAGAGCGCTGAGTGAACTAAATGTTTACCTTATCATATTAATTTAATTCACTGAAGGGTGTATAATGAATATACATTTGTATTAGCAGTATGCTTGTCAGCATAGTTTGAAAGCAGATCCATTTTACCTCAGATGTATTTCTCTTATGCATAAAAACATATGGTATCTGCTAATAATTATTTTAAATAAAGGTTATGATGATATGTACTAAGATTATATCTATCAAAGGTCAAGTTTACTACAACGAACACATTTTTAAGGTATATGAAAATAACATAACTTGCTTGTGGTCTTTCAGATAATTTGGTACCTAGTGTAAAAATTGTTACAATTAGCCTTTTTTACTCTGCTGTTTTTGGCAAGCTATATAATAATCATATACTTAATTCAATAAATCTGCTTGGACAGAGAATATATACAAACATAAATGTTTCCCTTTACCCTTTGTTAAAATTCCTTAAAGAAATAGTCTGGTCAAAATTTTACTTTCAGGATTCAGATAGGGCATACAACTTTAATCATCAAATTTGCTTGGTTCTCTTGGCATTCTTGGTTGAAAGCTAAACCTAGGTAGGGTCATATGCTTATTTCTAAGCCCTTGAAGGCCGCCTCTTATCTGAATGCAGTTGACAGTTTTTCACAGCTAGGGGGCATTAGTTCATGTGTGCCATATAGATACCATTGTGCTCAGCACTGATTGGCTAAAATGCAAGTCTGTCAAAAAAACTGAAATAAGGGGTCAGTCTGCAGAGGCTTAGATACAAGGTAATCACAGAGGTATTAAAGTATATTACTATAACTGTGTTGGTTATGCAAAACTGGGGAATGTGTAATATAGGGATTATCTATCTTTTTAAACAATGAAAACTCTGTAGTAGACTGTCACTTTTAATCATCACACCTATAAATTACCCAATATTTTCAGTTCCATTATAAAAATTTGGCCTTTCCTCTGACATAGTAAAAAACAACGCACTCTTACAATCCCTAGAACTGACTTTAGCAATGTTTTTTTTTTTTAATGTTATGCCTTCCCTAGTACAGTCTTAACTCTGCTATGCTGATTTTGTCACTTCCCTTTTTTTCTTATTCATATTTTCCACTGTTGCCCCTCTTTGCAAAGGTTGTCTACCACTTTGCTGTTCAATGTATTACCTGCTATTCTTGATTAAACAGAGCATATCATTGTAATAGACTTTTGAATTTACTTACTAATATCACATTTACTTCAAGGGACAGGGAACCCCAACATTTTCTTTCATGATTTAGATAAAACATACAGTTTCAAATAACTTTCCAATTTACTTTTATCATATTTACTTCATTCTCTTGTTATCCTTCGCTGGAGGAAAAGCATTACACTACTGGCAGCTAGATGGAGACATCTAGTTAGCCAATCACAAGAGACAAATGTGTGCAGGCACCAATCAGCAGCTAGCTACCACTAGTGTAGGATATGTGCATATTTTTTTCTAACAAGGGATACAAAGAGAACAATCCCATTTGAAAATAGAAGTGAATTTAAACGTGTCTTAAAATCACCTTCTCTATCTGAATCATACAAGTTTTGACTTTCCTATCCTTTTCATTCTCTTGGTAGTCTTTCTTGAAAAAATAAATACCTAGCAGGAATGTACTAAGCAAGCAATTTTATATGTGGCACTTGCAAGTTACAGAATTTGCTTTTTGGCCTTTATAGGGAGTGAGATAATATTTACACAAAATACTAGGTGATATATATATATATATATATATATATATTTATATATATATATATATATATATATATATATATATATATATATATATATATATATATATATATATATATATATATATATATATACACACACACACA
Organism: Bombina bombina; assembly: GCF_027579735.1. Lineage (NCBI taxonomy): Eukaryota > Metazoa > Chordata > Amphibia > Anura > Bombinatoridae > Bombina > Bombina bombina. Next base: position 949,757,791 of record NC_069504.1, read on the forward strand.
CACAGGTGGCCCTCGTTTTACAACGGTTCAATTTACACCGTTTCAGAATAACAACCTTTTTTTCCAGTCATGTGACTGCTATTGAAAAGCAGTGCATTTATTAAAATAGCCAGTAGGTGGAGCTGTCCACTTGTGTTGCAGTAAAGCTAAGCAAGCTGAAATTAATCAGTTTAACCAGATCTGATTTTTAAGTTTAATTATATATTCTGTGTTGTGTGATTATTTTATTACGTTTATAATGCTGTCTAGCATTTAAAGTCTTAATTTCAAAGCTTTTAAAATAATGTATTAGGTGTAACTTATGACAATTTTGAGAGGGGCCTGGAACCTAACTCCCTCACTTCCCATTGACTTACATTATAAACTGGGTTTCAATTTACAACGGTTTCGATTTACACCCATTCCTTCTGGAACCTAACCCCGGCGTAAACTGAGGGCTACCTGTGTGTATGTGTGTGTGTGTGTGTATATATATTTATATATATATATATGTTGGTAGATATACAGTATAGTTACATCTTTGGTTTTAGTGAAATGGTTCTGTATATAGAAAGTTTAATATAAGCAAGCCCATAGCCCTCCTTGAAGCTCAGTTTGGCTGCCTAATGGAACTGCCATTTTAAAAAAAAATTATTAGGAAGAATTTATTGCTGACTCGTCTATATTATGTTGTCAATCCCTGATGGAAAGACATTTACAGCTATACAAATAAGTATACTTGAATAAAGCTTTTTCAAATTCTATACTATTTTACAGGGTATATTCTGATTAACAAGACAGCTGGTTGGAAGAACCTATGTTTTTGTTTGCAGTACCTCTTATTAGAGAAATGGCATTGTTTATTAAGGGTTATATTTATTATATTATTAAAACATCAAAAAATCCCAGCCACTGAGTCTTAGAATCAAGAAGTTTTTATTCTTCAACAAAGGATATGATCAAATTGATCTTTCACAAAATGTAATCATAAGGTACCATCAGGTGTAAGTTCACTCAGATCCACACATACCCCATCCACCAAACACATCCGCATCCAACCCTTCCCAGATAAGAAAACAACAAACGTCAAAATAAACATCAGAAGAAAAAATGAAAAAAGTGTATTATCACTCCCAGGGCGTCCCCAGGGAGTGAATTTTGACACCACCCACTCAGGACCTAATAGGATTCAGAACCATGAAGAGTGTCCACTGGATCCGTAACTCTGTAATATTATATGGACAAAAAGTGTCTCGTACTGTTGTGGAAACTCCTCAAACAAGAATGTCTCGTATGTTATAAAACTTCCAACTGTAACAATGTGTATCTGTTTGAAACCGTCAGCAATTATCTTCTTGCTACTATGTGAAGGTGGTTACAGGAAACATAACTTGTTACAGTATTTGTAATCCATCACAGTAAATGTTGGTGACGACTATCGTGACAAATCTTGTAATTATAAGAGTATTATGGTTCAAATGTCCCTTAAACCTGGCGTGCTACTGGCCATAGACTGTGTTGCGGGGAGCTGCAAACGTACTGTCGGCCCAAACACACACCCTCTTCACACTTCACTCACGGTAACGTGCACTATATCTTCCTTGTAATGCCTTTATTGCAGAGGATACAATACATTCCACATTTTCCTTTTTACCCAAACTGCGAGTATCTCATACCCTCATGGCAGTTCATGGCCTTCAATGTGTTGTAAATAAAGCAGATGCTTGAACAGCCGTGTTACCTCCTTCAGCATATGTGTGCATCTATCGGTAGTGCCGTGAGACTCTCTATCTTCAGTGTGGTTCTGTGGGCCCCCCCAGTGTAAGAATCTGGTCTCACCTCGCAATTGCTGTGGCTCAGATAGCACGATATCCAGGTGTCTGTGGTGGCGTCTCCTCGTTCCGACGTGCGTTTCGGGACTCCGCCCCTTTCTCAAGGAATTTACAGGTAATGGGGTGGAGGTGTGATTAAAATAGAATCAAATGTAATCTTATTGGTTAATGGCATACACACCCCCACTCTAACGTCACATTCTACATACGTATTTGTGGAAATATGGCTTGGTTGAAAAAACGAATGAATCTAAGACTCACGAATGGCTAGTGTACACTTCCGAGCAAGCGCTGAGCAATCTCCAAAATATCGAAATAAAAATAATACGCCAATGCACAGCATCTTCAAAATGAAAAAGCAAAATAGCAAAAAAGCATGAAAGTTGTACGCTACGCATTTAGGGAGTTATCAATATATAGGCATTCTCGACTGTTTCCAAATTCTATTTTGTACCTGTTCTCAACAATCGTAACTTAAACAGTACGCTCCCTCACATTACTATTTTCATATACGATGGGATTATTCCATGTCAGCGGTCCCTTTACGGGATACCCTATTTACATGTTAAATTCTAAAGACTATATACATTCGACTCAGATAAAACATGTTCCAAGGCTCTCAGGAAGAACAATTTCTAACCCTATTCAATGTTGGTTCTCACAGTCATATTTTATATAGCAACAAAGTCATACAGAAGGAACTACCCTTATGCAAAAAATTCTACTTTCACATATATCCAGGATAGATAGTGAGTTCTATACAAAGGGGACTGGATATCATATTTAATTGTCGCAGGACTACCACGCCGTGGGACAAAACCATATACATTATTAGATCGTAATGTCCCAGAATCGCAATTATTTAAACCTTTGTCTACCTCTCTTCAATTATTTATCTCCTAGAGAGGGACACAGTCTTGAGAAAGCAATTCAACACTTAAGAAATGCGAAAGGCTCAGATGAAATTTCCCCAGGATATTTCTCTATTGAGACCTTTGGGGACCATGGTATCCAATTGTTTGATCCATAATGCCTCCTTCCGGAATAGTATTTTCTGTCGGTCACCTCCTCTCCGTAAGGGGGAGACCCCATCAATAACTTGAAACCTTAGTTGGCTCTTGTTGTGTGCCAATCGTGTAAAATGATGGGCCACGGGTGCATCCTCGTCATCCTTACCTATGGCTGATTTGTGCTGACGTATCCTATCACGGACCGTCTGTGTGGTCTCCCCTACATATGCCAGGCCACATGGGCATTTGATGACATATATCACATACTTGGAATTACAGGAGAACCTACCATTGATCGGAATCCTTTTGCCTGATAGGGGATGGGTAATGTGATCCCCTTGTAACATTGAATGACACAGAGCACAATTCATACAGGGGAAGGAGCCTTTCTTATTGATTGTAATTGGTTTTCTCATGGTACCCCAATCAGCCCGTATCAGTTCATCTTTCAGGTTTTTATTTCTCCGAAAGGAGAAAAGTGGAGTCTCGTTAAAGATCTTACCCACATGTATATCCTCTCTTAGTAAGTGCCAATGTTGTAAGATTATCCTTTTAAAGACCTTACTATGTGTCCCAAAGTGACTCACAAAGGGCACCGAAATTTTTTTAGCTTCACGAGTAGTCTTACTCAATAGGCTAGCCCTGTCAATGTTCAGTACTTTATTCATGTTTTCTTCCAGAATTTGTGCTGGATATCCTCTGTCTAAAATTTTTTTAGACATTTCGTCCAATCTCTGTAGGCAAATTACTGGATCATCCACAATCCTTTTGGTCCGCAGAAGTTCGCCTAATGGGAGATTTTTGATCAGAGAGGGGGGATGGAAACTTTCATACCGTAAGGTATTATTCCGATCCGTTTCTTTAGAAAATAAATCACTTCTGAGTTTCTGATCTACAATTGAAATCATGGTGTCTAAAAAGCTTACCCTGGACTTACTTGTTTCCATAGTAAACTTAAGAGAAACATGTGCCGAATTAAGTTTTGATACAAATTGTGTCAGACCATCATCACTACCTGTCCAAACAAAGAAGACGTCATCTATGTAACGATACCAGCCTAAGATAAATTTCTTATAGCCTTCATCCTTATAGACCACATCCTCCTCAAACTTCCCTACAAATAAGTTCGCATAAGTAGGTGCTACATTTGAGCCCATAGCCGTTCCTTGTTTTTGGACGTAAAACGTATCTTCAAATAGAAAAATTTTTTCATACAAAATGATCTTAAAGAGATCTTTAATGAATCTTCTCTCAGTCGGGGAATATAAGTTGTCCTTGTCTAGAAAATAGAATATCCCCTCTATTCCTAACTCATGAGGAATCGAAGTATAAAGACTAGCTATGTCCATTGTTACAAGTTGGCTGTCCTTTGGAACCACCAATGAAGATATCTTGCAAAGAAAGTCAGTCGTGTCCTGTAAGTACGAACTCAAATAACCTAATAAAGGTCTGATGAGTTGATCCAAGAATACTGCTAACGGTTGGAACATTGAATCCGTGCCTGCGACGATGGGTCGACCGGGAGGGTCAAGGAGTCTTTTATGTATCTTGGGTAATACATAAAATACCGGTATAATCGGATGTTCTTTAATCAGGAATTTTGCCTGTTTCTTAGTAATGATATCGGAGGCTAAGGACTCCTCAATTATCTTGCTTATCTTACTTTTTACCCTCAATGTGGGGTCAGCCGTCAATTTGGCATAGTTATCTGTATCTTGTAATTGTCGGAGGACCTCCTCCTTATATTTGTTCTTATGCATGATAACCAGGGCACCGCCCTTGTCAGCTGGCTTCAGGATCAAATCCTCATTTTTCTGAATGGATGCCAGTGCTAATTTCTCTTGTTTAGAGATGTTAGGCTTAATTTTTGTACGGAAGTTTTTTTTTAATTTTTCAAAATCCTTTTTGATTAAGGTGATATATGCTTCAACTGAAGCGTTCGTGTGAGGGGGATTGAAAGTACTCTTGGGTCTAATATTTCGTACATGAAATTGAAATGGACTGTTAAGTTCAGTTGTGTTGACGTCTTCTTTATTCGCAAAAAAGCTTTTTAATCTTAAATTCCTAAAGAAACGATGAAGGTCACATTCTAGTTCAAAAAAGTCTGGAGTAGTAGTAGGGACGAAAGATAATCCCTTTTGTAATACCCCCCTGACTTCCTCATTGATCTCAATCCCTGATATATTAACTACTAAACTCTCTGCTCCCTCCGATTCTGTCGGGTTGAGATCTGGTATGTTGTGTCTCCGGTGTTTCCCCCCCCCCCCTCCTCTTCCTCTTCTTCGATTCCTTGTTCCACGTCCTCTTAAGGGAAAAGGGATTGAGGAGTCACTGAAGTCACTATCAGATGAGGACTCTCCTGGGAAATTATATACTTGTGTCCCTCTTCTAAATCTTCTAAAAGGTGTAAAGTCTGGGTTACGCCATCTGTAGACTTTATTATTTTGATAATCAGTGAGGTCTCTCTGAAATTTCTTATATTTCTTACTCTCTAGGCTTTTTTTAAAAATAGAGAGGTCACTATCCAGCTTAGATTTAAAATTACTGAAGTCTGTTTCAGACTTTAACTCCTTGAGAGATAGTTCCACCTTATCTATCTCCTGCTGCATTTTGGGTAGTTCCTTCTGTATGTACTCTATTGTTAAAATCAGAATATCATAGGAGCATTTATTTAGAATTCCCTCAAATTTGTCACAGTATTCTGAGTTTTCCCTAAATAGTGTGGGATGAAGATGACTCCTGAGACCCCTTGGAATACGCTTCTGTCTGAAATACTCCGCTAGGGTAACTGAATGTAATTCGTATACAATTTTCTGCTTAATCATCTGTTCTAAACTCGGCGGTTCCTTAACATCAGGCTCATTATTCAAAAAATCTCTGTTGCCAACACATAAAGTAGCTATTCGTGAGGCATCCAAATCTGAGTAAGCAAACATCTTAGTCCCTTCCATCGTACTCATCAAACGTGAGTGTGCACGTCACAGACCAAATTAATATATGCGATAAAGTGTGACCGCACCACCCTTTCTAGTTAGTATGCTCAGGCACGGGATAAAGTCCGGTCACAGACTATATAATAATAATAAATCATCAAAAAATCCCAGCCACTGAGTCTTAGAATCAAGAAGTTTTTATTCTTCAACAAAGGATATGATCAAATTGATCTTTCACAAAATGTAATCATAAGGTACCATCAGGTGTAAGTTCACTCAGATCCACACATACCCCATCCACCAAACACATCCGCATCCAACCCTTCCCAGATAAGAAAACAACAAACGTCAAAATAAACATCAGAAGAAAAAATGAAAAAAGTGTATTATCACTCCCAGGGCGTCCCCAGGGAGTGAATTTTGACACCACCCACTCAGGACCTAATAGGATTCAGAACCATGAAGAGTGTCCACTGGATCCGTAACTCTGTAATATTATATGGACAAAAAGTGTCTCGTACTGTTGTGGAAACTCCTCAAACAAGAATGTCTCGTATGTTATAAAACTTCCAACTGTAACAATGTGTATCTGTTTGAAACCGTCAGCAATTATCTTCTTGCTACTATGTGAAGGTGGTTACAGGAAACATAACTTGTTACAGTATTTGTAATCCATCACAGTAAATGTTGGTGACGACTATCGTGACAAATCTTGTAATTATAAGAGTATTATGGTTCAAATGTCCCTTAAACCTGGCGTGCTACTGGCCATAGACTGTGTTGCGGGGAGCTGCAAACGTACTGTCGGCCCAAACACACACCCTCTTCACACTTCACTCACGGTAACGTGCACTATATCTTCCTTGTAATGCCTTTATTGCAGAGGATACAATACATTCCACATTTTCCTTTTTACCCAAACTGCGAGTATCTCATACCCTCATGGCAGTTCATGGCCTTCAATGTGTTGTAAATAAAGCAGATGCTTGAACAGCCGTGTTACCTCCTTCAGCATATGTGTGCATCTATCGGTAGTGCCGTGAGACTCTCTATCTTCAGTGTGGTTCTGTGGGCCCCCCCAGTGTAAGAATCTGGTCTCACCTCGCAATTGCTGTGGCTCAGATAGCACGATATCCAGGTGTCTGTGGTGGCGTCTCCTCGTTCCGACGCGCGTTTCGGGACTCCGCCCCTTTCTCAAGGAATTTACAGGTAATGGGGTGGAGGTGTGATTAAAATAGAATCAAATGTAATCTTATTGGTTAATGGCATACACACCCCCACTCTAACGTCACATTCTACATACGTATTTGTGGAAATGTTACAAGGGGATCACATTACCCATCCCCTATCAGGCAAAAGGATTCCGATCAATGGTAGGTTCTCCTGTAATTCCAAGTATGTGATATATGTCATCAAATGCCCATGTGGCCTGGCATATGTAGGGGAGACCACACAGACGGTCCGTGATAGGATACGTCAGCACAAATCAGCCATAGGTAAGGATGACGAGGATGCACCCGTGGCCCATCATTTTACACGATTGGCACACAACAAGAGCCAACTAAGGTTTCAAGTTATTGATGGGGTCTCCCCCTTACAGAGAGGAGGTGACCGACAGAAAATACTATTCCGGAAGGAGGCATTATGGATCAAACAATTGGATACCATGGTCCCCAAAGGTCTCAATAGAGACATATCCTGGGGAAATTTCATCTGAGCCTTTCGCATTTCTTTTTTTTTTTTTTTTTTTTTTTTTTTTAATTTTTATTAAGGATCTGCAACATACAAAATGCAAGCATGCATAAAGATATACATTTAGTGAAAATACAAGTGCTGTATAATGAACCTATATGCATTAAATAACAAAGTGTCCTCTTTTTTTATCCCTCTTAAGTATATTGCAAACACATCTTGAATCCATAATGGATTTTAAGAACATTAGGGATTATAACATCTTCCCCTACTAAATTAATACAGGCCTCTTTTGGACCTTAACATACATATTAAGTTTATGCTAGGGGTCAATCCAAAACACAAGAAGTAGAAAGAAAAAACAAACAAACACAAAAAGAGAGAATGCAGCTGTGAGAAAGCCTTATATGAATAACAAGATTATCACAAACAAAATGCTGCAAACGCCTGAACTGGACACACCATGAACAATAAGCTTTCACAGCTATACAGACAAATTTGTTGCTGCAAAGAAGAGTTCAGTCACTAGTAACGGATATAGGAGAGGATCTCTTTATATACATTTACATCCATGCTGTAGTATCATGAAGGAGCACCCCTAAATGTTCAATCCTCTCCCCCTTTAATATTATACTCTACAAAATCATTAACCTTGTTTTAGCGCTTATATAAGGTGGCAGTCTTTTGTAATCTCCACGTTGTGCCTGAAGTATGTTTTGGCGATCATGTAATACTCTTGTCTATGTCCCGCCCTGAGTCCCGGCCGTAAGACCCAGGGGGGGAAACCACAGAATGTCCCAGTTGTACTCAATATGATTCTGTTTAACAATTACCATGCTATTCTGCAGACAATAAGGCAACTCTCTAAGGCCCCCCCAAACCCCGTCAAGCAACGCCCCGAGTCATACAGATACAACCTGATGGAAAAGGCACACAGCATAAATATTACAGTGCTATATCCTACCAACCTCTGGTTATCAGATTAATACAATCCATTTAAGTGGGGAGAGGAGTGCTCGTTAAGCTAGATATGTTTATTTCCTTATTATTTTGTAAGCCTCTGGTTATCTAGTTGATAAAGTTCAAGCAGGTGAGATGAGGTGTTCGTGATAAGCTGGATGCATTTATCTCTTTATTGTTTGCTTTGCTGATTTATCCCTGGTATTTTAGGGTAGTAAGTCACCTGCATGTCACAGCTCCAATGAATTGGGTAGTGAGCTATATCCAAATGTGTTGGAATGGGATGGCTCCGTTTAGATTGTGCAGTATCTGCAGTAGCTCTGCAAAAGGTAATGTTATTTGCGGCATCCCGAGGATCCTCCCCAGCTCCCCGGGAGTACCCTATGTGCTCTTTTCCTATGCCTGCCAAAAGAAATCCATAGGCCATTGTGACACATTCTGAGGATGGTATAATGGCGGCGTAGATACCTGGTGTGGTTTTGCTTAGATGTCTGGGTGCATATTCAATGCTGTGGTCCTCTCTAGAACCGTCATCCTTTAGCGGCATGGGGAGCGAGGGTCTGTCTATGCACCTCTGAACTATAGGTACGTTACTCAGAAGTTGCTGAGAGGATGGCTTGTTCGTTGAGCATGTGAGATTCTTTTGGTTCTGGGGGACCACGGGGGCGCCCGTGACCGTGATCCCTTCTTGCTCACAGATTGTTAGTGGGGTTTCTTTAATGCTCACTGCCAAGGGTATGTTGAAATGTGGATTCTGGAAAAAATCCCAAGGAGCTCTCTCCCACATGTCCATTAGGTGCTTCTCAAGCCTTTCGAAGATGCTGTCTAAGTGCACAAAGAAGTCGCCCTCTCCTCCAGCGGCCATCTTGGGTTTGTGATAGTCGGCAATATAAAGATTAGTATCTTACTCTTCCTTCACAATTTTCAGTTCCGCTAAGCAGCGGTAGTGTATCTGTACAGCTGTCTCTGGCTGGTGTGACCAATAAAGGCAAACACCCCGGGGATCCGGGGGGGGAACGCCGCCTGTGGAATTGCCGCCGCTACAGGCCCCTAATGTCCAACTCCGTCTCCAGGTTCACAAATACAGCAATTTTTTTCAATTTTCTTTGTTGGTGATGTGATAGAGTACAAAGGCAGTTGCACTCTTAATAAAAGCTGTAGGGTAGTATTGACAATCGGCGGATTATCAAATTTTCGCCCGGAGCTCCAGAGATATACGACTGCTCTGAGCCGTTGCTAGGACACGCCCCCTCGCCTTTCGCATTTCTTAAGTGTTGAATTGCTTTCTCAAGACTGTGTCCCTCTCTAGGAGATAAATAATTGAAGAGAGGTAGACAAAGGTTTAAATAATTGCGATTCCGGGACATTACGATCTAATAATGTATATGGTTTTGTCCCACGGCGTGGTAGTCCTGCAACAATTAAATATGATATATGATATCCAGTCCCCTTTGTATAGAACTCACTATCTATCCTGGATATATGTGAAAGTAGAATTTTTTGCATAAGGGTAGTTCCTTCTGTATGACTTTGTTGCTATATAAAATATGACTGTGAGAACCAACATTGAATAGGGTTAGAAATTGTTCTTCCTGAGAGCCTTGGAACATGTTTTATCTGAGTCGAATGTATATAGTCTTTAGAATTTAACATGTAAATAGGGTATCCCGTAAAGGGACCGCTGACATGGAATAATCCCATCGTATATGAAAATAGTAATGTGAGGGAGCGTACTGTTTAAGTTACGATTGTTGAGAACAGGTACAAAATAGAATTTGGAAACAGTCGAGAATGCCTATATATTGATAACTCCCTAAATGCGTAGCGTACAACTTTCATGCTTTTTTGCTATTTTGCTTTTTCATTTTGAAGATGCTGTGCATTGGCGTATTATTTTTATTTCGATATTTTGGAGATTGCTCAGCGCTTGCTCGGAAGTGTACACTAGCCATTCGTGAGTCTTAGATTCATTCGTTTTTTCAACCAAGCCATATTTCCACAAATACGTATGTAGAATGTGACGTTAGAGTGGGGGTGTGTATGCCATTAACCAATAAGATTACATTTGATTCTATTTTAATCACACCTCCACCCCATTACCTGTAAATTCCTTGAGAAAGGGGCGGAGTCCCGAAACGCGCGTCGGAACGAGGAGACGCCACCACAGACACCTGGATATCGTGCTATCTGAGCCACAGCAATTGCGAGGTGAGACCAGATTCTTACACTGGGGGGGCCCACAGAACCACACTGAAGATAGAGAGTCTCACGGCACTACCGATAGATGCACACATATGCTGAAGGAGGTAACACGGCTGTTCAAGCATCTGCTTTATTTACAACACATTGAAGGCCATGAACTGCCATGAGGGTATGAGATACTCGCAGTTTGGGTAAAAAGGAAAATGTGGAATGTATTGTATCCTCTGCAATAAAGGCATTACAAGGAAGATATAGTGCACGTTACCGTGAGTGAAGTGTGAAGAGGGTGTGTGTTTGGGCCGACAGTACGTTTGCAGCTCCCCGCAACACAGTCTATGGCCAGTAGCACGCCAGGTTTAAGGGACATTTGAACCATAATACTCTTATAATTACAAGATTTGTCACGATAGTCGTCACCAACATTTACTGTGATGGATTACAAATACTGTAACAAGTTATGTTTCCTGTAACCACCTTCACATAGTAGCAAGAAGATAATTGCTGACGGTTTCAAACAGATACACATTGTTACAGTTGGAAGTTTTATAACATACGAGACATTCTTGTTTGAGGAGTTTCCACAACAGTACGAGACACTTTTTGTCCATATAATATTACAGAGTTACGGATCCAGTGGACACTCTTCATGGTTCTGAATCCTATTAGGTCCTGAGTGGGTGGTGTCAAAATTCACTCCCTGGGGACGCCCTGGGAGTGATAATACACTTTTTTCATTTTTTTTTCTGATGTTTATTTTGACGTTTGTTGTTTTCTTATCTGGGAAGGGTTGGATGCGGATGTGTTTGGTGGATGGGGTATGTGTGGATCTGAGTGAACTTACACCTGATGGTACCTTATGATTACATTTTGTGAAAGATCAATTTGATCATATCCTTTGTTGAAGAATAAAAACTTCTTGATTCTAAGACTCAGTGGCTGGGATTTTTTGATTTTTTATTATTATTATATAGTCTGTGACCGGACTTTATCCCGTGCCTGAGCATACTAACTAGAAAGGGTGGTGCGGTCACACTTTATCGCATTTATTATATTATGTCATGTATCAGCCCAGACAGCACAACCTGAATCCAATTCCAATTGAATGATTTTAAAATTTGAGTCGAATATGTCTAAAAGGTCACCAAGAAACACTGACATAGAGCAGTGGTTGACAGTAAGAGTATTTAGGATGCAGTAAGGAATTTTAGGAGCCAGGTATACTTTTAGGAGTCAGGCAGTGGTATTGTGTTTAAAGATATATGGAAAATAACAAAAAAAGTAAATTCTAGGAGCCAGTTGCACCCTAGCTCCTCAATTTGTGGACTTTTGACTTGGAGGCATAGTAATGCATTAAAAAGAGTATTTAAGATAGATACCGTGTGTCTATACTTCCAGACAACAACCATTTTTATTGAAAATACTGTGTTAAATTAATGTTAAATAGTCTGTGTCATTGTTGTAATACAAAAACACTAAGTAGTTGCTTATAATTAATAGAAATCATTGCAATATGGATTATTAATCTATTTAAATGGATTTTACCTTTTTATTTATTTTTTTACACTACATTTGTGCAGTGTCCTTTACTTCCTGTCACAGCCTTACAAGGAGGAGGGGCAGCTGCAGGAAAGTTTATCTTAGCTTGATGTCATAAAACTTCTAGGCTAGTTTACTATAAACTGCATAGACTAGAACTCAATGGTTCTCAAACCAAGTGACCTCAAGGACATTATTTTTTGCTTATTTTTAAATAACATTGTGCTTAGGTCTACAGACTCAAGCATGCTCCTGTTTGTCTATTGGGTCTTTTTATATACAGGGGAGTTTATGCTCCTCTTGATTTCTTAGCCCCTTTCACTGGGTGTCCCAGCCTAACCTCATCAACAGTGCTAAACTGGTAGCTTCTAAAGACATTTGTAAAAGGTTTTATTCTTTCTTTTTATATTCATATTCTTCTTTTTCTTTCCTAAGATATGGTGAGTTCATGACATCATCAATTACTAGTGGGAATATCACTCCTGGCCAGCAGGAGGAGGCAAAGAGCACCACAGCCAAGCTGTTAAGTATCACTCCCCTTCCCATAAACCCCAGTCATTCTCTTTGCCTTTTTGTCAATGGAGGTGAAGTTTTGGTGTCTGCAGAAAATTGGATTTCTTTTGCTTCAAGCAAGATTTTGGATCTAGCTATAGTCCACGTCGATCTCTTCAGTAGAGTAGTGGTGGCTTTAAAACAGTTGGGAACTTGTAAGGTGGGCCTTGCTGCATTTTCCTAACATATTTGCTGCTCATAGTATAGAAAGCCAGAGTAGGTTTACTCTGTTCTTTCTCTTTCTACAGGTCTCTGTGAGGAGTATTTGTCCTCTCATACCTTGTAAGCTGTCCTCCTGCCGGACGATCTTCTGGGTATTGGAGACTGTGAACTTAAAGGGACACTGTACCCAATTTTTTTCTTTATTGATTCAGATAGAGCATGACATTTTAAGCAACTTTCTAATTTACTGCTATTATCAACTTTTCTTCATTCTCTTTGTATCTTTATTTGAAATGCAAGAAAGTATGTTTAGATGCCGGCCCATTTTTGGTGATCAACCTGGGTTGTTCTTGCTGATTGGTGGATAAACTCATCCACCAATAAAAAAGTGCTGTCCAGAGTTCTGAATAATAAAAAAAAGCTTAGATGTCTTCTTTTTAAAATAAAGATAGCAAGAGAACAAAGAAAAATTGATAATAGGAATAAATTAGAAAGTAGCTTAAAATTGCATGCTCTATCTGAATCATGAAAGAAAAAAATTGGGTTCAGTGTCCCTTTAATAAGGTGAGCTGCAGCTTTATTTGGGAGATATATATCCTTTATAAGGATATTTTCAGGCAGGGAGCTTGCACCGCTATTATGACATTAGAGACTTGTTTTTTTTTTACTTTTTACTGAGATATAAAGTATTTCCCCCTTTTATATACACTGTGGACTGTTTGTATTTTTTTTCATTTTCAGATATGTAACGATTAAGTGCATATTTTCTCCGGAGCTCTAACAGCAGCTAGCAGCAAATGCTGCATTGTGCTCAGTGTACACAGTAAGAGGGTGTTATTACTATGGCTCTAAGTTTCTCAGAGTCGTGAAATGTGTTTCAGACACGTTGGGGAAACGCAAGAGGCTTGTTTATGCTAGGCAAAGATGTTCATAGTTAGGATTGTGAATTTTTCTTGCGATGTGAACCAATGGTTTGAGTGCTTACTTTCACTTTTGAGCCGGGTTGGAAGCACGCACTTTTCTTAATACCGCAGCTTCTTCCAACCCGGTCATGTGTTCTCCCACCTCTGCTATGGAGTGACGTCTGCTGCATCCGTGGGAGGACTTGTGTATCGCAACAAGTTCCTTGCTGTTTAGAATGGTCGCTGCTGGTCATTGTTTTTTCTTATGTCCTTTCAGCAGCCTGTGAAAAGCGGACTTAGTCTAGTTGCCTTTTTTCCTCCACTTTTTCATTTCTAATAATATTAGGAGACTATTTTTTTGAGAAACAGCAGTCTAAGTGTGTACATGTTTGCATGAAGCATTAAAATTACAAGAGTACATTGAATAAGTGTTTATATACATATTTGCATTCAGCATTACTTGTTTCAACTTATGACCAGAGTACTATTCTTAAAGTGACAGTACATAGTCATTTTTATTTTCTATTATAAGCTAGTGTTCTCTGTGGTACAGTGTTTAAGCAGCTGTGTTGTGCAATATTGTTGTTCTATTGCCACCGGTTTGAAACCTATGATAGGTATTAAGGCGCAAATTGTTTTGTTTTCAATTCTGTGCTACATGCTTAGCTTGTATTTTTGATATATTATCTCTGAGCCCTATGTCTCTCAGTAAGAAGCTGTCCTGGCAATGCCACAGCTTTTTCCTTGCACTTCCCAAGCCTTAATGGCATCACATGCAGTTCCCTGCGGTTCCTCTTAGTCTCCTGGAGGAGTATATTTGCCTACAGATTTTGCTGCACAGCTATCCTTGGCAGTATCTGTGGCATTATCTGATTATTTTTTTTTCCTATGTTGAAGGGAAAATGAAAGAGGAAATTTAGAGATTCACTTAGTAAGGTTTCTGTTCCGCTTACTGCTTCTCAGGTTGCCCTACCTCTTAAGTCTGATGAGGAGGATATGTCGGTAGCCTCTGAGGGTGAAATCTCAGATTCGGACAGTATGATTCCTTCATCTAAAGCTAAAGTAGTAACCTTCAGATTTAAGCTTGAACATCTTTGTGTATTGTTAAAGGAGGTTTGGGCTACTTTGGATGACTTTGATATGCCTGTCGTTGTCAACCCTAAGGAACCTAGTAACCTTTATAATTACTAGGATTCCTCTGTGGAAGTTTTTCCTGTTCTAGACCATTCTCGGAGATTTTTTCACAGGAATGGGAGAAGTCATGGATTATTTTTTTCCCCGTCCCCTATCCTTAAAAGGATGTTTCCTGTCTCTATTAAAGATCATTGCGTTTGGGAGTGATTATGTTCAAACCTGTTCATGGTTCCCATAAGAGAGGGAACTTTTCGTCCTATTCTAGACTTAAGTCTCAACAAGTTTTCTCAGGGTACCGTCCTTCAAAATGGAAATCATTCATTCCATTGTTCCTTTGGTCCAGGAGGGTTAGTTCATGCCGACCATAGACCTGAGGGATGCATATCTTCAAGTTCCTGAGATTTCCCTTCTGGTCAGACACTTTGGCCTTGCCACGGCTCCCATAATTTATTCTTGGCAGAATTGTGGAATTGCGGAATTGCATTGACTTATTGGTTCAGGCACCATCTTTTCAATAAACAAACTCTCATACAGAGTTCTTGTTGACTTTTTTTCTTTCCCACAATTGGATAGTGTATCTGGAACCGAGCTCCCTTGTTTCAGCTACAGGGGTAGTTTGCTTAGGGATCATAATAGTTTCCCTATCTATGCAAATATTTCTGTCAGAGGGCAGAAAATCAAAGATTCTTTCCTCTTGCCTCTATTTGCAATCAGTGGCTCAAAGTATGGAGGTAATTGGTCTGATGGTTGCTTCCTTGGACATCATTCACTTTCCTTGATTCCATTTGAGAGCTCTGCAGGTTTGCATGTTCAGACAATGGAACAGAGGCCTTTTGGATCTGTCTCAGTGGATAGATCTAGACCAGTCTGATCGATTGTGACCACGGACAACAGCCTGCTAGGCTGGGGAGCAGTCTGGGAAGCAGTCTGGGACTCATTGAAAGCGCAGGGTCTATGGACTCTGGAGGAGTCTGCTCTCTACTTAATTATCTTGGAGTTGAGAGCGATTTTCAGTGATCTAAAGGCTTGGCCTCAGTTGTCCTTAGCCAATTTATCGGGTTCCTGTTATACAATATTACCTCTGTGGCTTACTTCAACCACCAAGGAGGAACTCTGAGTTCCTTCGTCATGAAGGAGGGGGCTTGAAATGTTCAGGGGATGGATGTTTACTATTCTCTATCTGCCATCCACATTCCAGGGGTGGACAACTGGGAAGCGGATTTTCTGAGCAGACAGACATTTCATCCCGGGGAGTGGGTTCTCCATCCAGAGGTATTCTGCAGGTTAACTCTCAGATGAGGGTTGCCGGAGTTGGATCTGATGGCGTCTCAGTAAAATGCCAAACTTCCAAGGTATGGTATAAGGCCAAGCGATCCGCGGGTCGTCCTGATAGATGCTGTGGAGGTTCCTTGGGATTTCACTCTAGCATACCTGTTTCTTCCACGAGTCATTGCTTGTATTTAACAGGAGAGAGCATCAGTAATTTTATTAGCTCCTGCTTGGTCTCTCAGGATCTGGTATGCAGACCTAGTGGAGTTGTCATCTCTTCCACCTTGGAGGTTGTCCCTGAGGAAGGACCTTCTAATTCTGGGTCCTTTCCTTCATCCAAATTTAATTTCTTTGTTGCTCTCTACTTGAAGATTGAATGCTTAGTTCTGTCTAAGTGTGGTTTTTCATTGAGACTATGATTCAGGCTTGCAAGTCTGTTACTGGTCCTTTTACCATAAGGTATGGTGTGAATACCTTTTTTGGTGTGAATCCTAGGGCTACTCTTGGAGTAGGGTCAGGATTCCTAGGATTTTGTCCTTTCTCCAGGTAGGTCTGGAGAAGGGTTTGCCAGTCAGTTCTCTGAAGGGTCAGATTTCTGCATTATCTATTTTGTTACACGGGCATCTGGCAGATGTGCCAGATGTGTAATCTTTTTGTCAGGCCCTGGTTAGAATCTGGCCTTTTGTTTAAAAACAAGGTTAAGGCTCCAAAGAAGAGCAACAGACTTAAAGTTTTGCAGCAGGCTCCAGTTGAGCCATTGGATTCCGTTGATATTAAGTTGTTATCTTGGAAGGTTTTGTTTCTTATTGCTATCTTCTCTGCTCGGAGAGTTTCGGAACTCTCTGCTTTGCAGTGAGATTCGCCTTAGCTTATTTTTCGGATAAAGCATTTCTTTGTACCATTTGAGTTTTCTTCCTTCAGCGGTTCCAAATAGAATTATTAATCGGGAACTTGTTGTTCCTTCTCTATGTGCTAATTCTTGTTCTCATAAGGAACATTTGTTGCACAACTTGTATGTTGTGCGTGCTTTACATTTTTTTTCTACTGGTGACTAGGGTTTTTCACCAGTCTTCTGCCCTGTTTGTTTGTTTCTCTGGAAAGTGTAAAGATCCAAAAGCTACTTCTTTTTCTTTCTGGTGGAGAAAGACTGCTGGTGAACAGTCTCCTGAGGGAGTTATGGCTCATTCCACGAGAGCTGTCTCTTCTTCCTTGGCTTTCTAAAATGAAGCTTCTGTGGAACAGTTTTGCAATGCTGCAACTTGGTCTTCTTTTTCCAAATTTTATAATTTGATATTTTTACCTCGGCTGAGGCTTCTTTTGGGGGGAAAGGTTCTTCAAGCAGTGGTGCTTTCTGTTTAGGTCTGCCTATCTTGGTTTCCCTCCCTAGTCATCTTTGTCCTCTAGCTTGGGTATTGGTTCCCACTGGTAATTGATGATGTTGTGGACTCGCCATATCTTAGGAAAGACAACAAAATGTAAGCTTCACTGATAAATTTCTTTCTTTCCGGATATGGTGAGTCCACAACCCCACCCTGTTATTTAAGACATTTTTTTTTTTTTTTACTGGGGTTTATGGGAAGGGGAGTGAAACTTATTTGCTAGGCAGCCAACATAGGATACTTATCTTAGGGAGGGAGATCATATATAGCTAGGTTGCCAAATACTTAGATTTTAAATAAATAATGAAAAATAAATAACTATCATTTTACTTTGTTCCCATTATTTTAGGTATATATTTTAATTCCATGCAGAACTACAAATCTAACACTTTATGTTATATAATTCTGGGGAGGGGGGAACTTTTCTTGTTTGCTAATTGTGTCCGATGAAGGATACAGAAAAACTGAATAACTTCAGATCTTGTTTTCATTTATTTCAGCCTTGGGCAAATTACTTTGAACTTCATAAGTGCTTTCCAGGCACTTTAGCTTGTTCTCTTCTTTTACATCATGCACAGCTCAATTACTTCTCAAATAGATTATATTCTAAATACTTGTCTTACCCAATCAAGTTTATTTTTACTTCCCAGTAGACCGCAGGCGGTATTGAATTTGGATGTACTTATTGTTATTGTATCTTCATGGACTAGGCTTTAAATGATGTGTTTTAACATATTTTTTCTTCTCTAATGAATAATATCTAAATGATGTTTAGAAAAATTAGACTGAGATGGCCATGGTAAGTATTCATTAAAATATTTTGTACGCTTATGTACAAAATACCTTTTTAACTCTTGCTGTTATTAAAAATATTAAGGTGTGTGTGTGTGTGTGTGTATATGTATATATATATATATATATATATATATATATATGTGTGTGTGTATATTATATATATATATATATATATATATATATATATGTGTGTGTGTGTATATTATATATATATATATATATATATATATATATATATATATGTGTGTGTGTATATTATATATATATATATATATATATATATATGTGTGTGTGTATATTATATATATATATATATATATATATATATGTGTGTGTGTATATTATATATATATATATATATATATATATATATATATATAATGTGTGTGTATATTATATATATATATATATATATATATATATATATATATATATGTGTGTGTGTGTTTATACACACTAAACTAGCAGGATGGCAGGGAATAAATCCGCTGACAAACCCCACTAGCACTTCTTACGAGAGTACCTAGAAAAGTGAGGAACTCACACCTAATACTAAAGGTGGAATAAACAAACACTTATAGACCTAAAAATTGGAGATAGCTGCCTGCCCCTACAAAAAGAGGCCCCTCAAACCCCTCTACAGAAAAACAAATACACAACAAGAGACGGGATGGTGCTATACAAAAATACTATCTATATGAATAGTATATAAAATATAAGATAATTATACAAACGAGTATCAAAAAGCGCACACAAAAGTACAGAAATCACAAGGATTAAAGAAATGCTTGGAAAAGGTATCAGATCCCAGAAGAAAGTCTGTCCTGATGCAAGCCCCACTCAGATGTACACTTACTTCAAGAACCCTTAATCCATATGAGGTAAGATGGATTGTATCGGTAAAAAACTTGACACCTCCCAGAGTATGGAACTAGATGTCTGTATCATAATGGCTGCTCGGTTTTCCAAAAAAGAAACATTCAGCAACCCGTAGTTACTCTGCCCCATTAGTCAGTAGTTTGGACGAAACTCTCAGCAAAGATATAAAATAAAGAACCAAAAATGGCTCATAGTGTTAAACCGTTTATTGAGAGTGCAAATAATAATACAACGTGGTAATCCCACTCACATTTAAAACTCGCAATATTATGAGGTATAGATACAGCAAAAGAATCAAAGTTAAAACAGTTCAGCAAACAGCAACAAATATTCCATTAATGACATCCCAAGTTCCAAATAACTCTAACCAGAGAGAGGTACACAACCTCTATAAGCTTTATGTGTTTCAAAGGGTACTATTGAATAAAATCCCTTCTTCCTCAGAGGTATAACATGTTGTGTTGTTTTAGTAACCAAGAACTTCCCAAGCTGTCAAATGTGGTCACACACGATATCTTAACTTGGTTACACTTTGCAAATATAGCTCTTGCATGCACATAGACAGTCTATATGTAGCGGAGTGAATCTCCCAATGTGATGTGGAGCACTACACACCCCCGCAGTAAACCAGACCAAAGGCATCCACTAGAGCAGAATAGGGTGTACCTTATCACTCGCCCTTCTGCCGGTGTCTGACGCTGGAGAACAGCCACTCATCCGGTGTGTAGTTGTGGGAATCAGGAAAAGCGCAGCTCCTATCTTCAGCGTGTATCCGCCATCGCTGCTGCCACTCCAAACATTTCTCCCAAACACGCCGGAGTCTGACGTCAGCGTAGAGTAGAGGGGGTGTGTGTGAATCCTCCAACCGCTATTCGTAATAGCGGAGCTTCCAGACTTCAGCTGTGTCAATGCAGGCCAATAGAGAACCAAGTTCGGGTACTGTCTCTAATAGAGATTGCAGGAGGGATTACTTGTAATCCCAAGTGAAGCAATAGACAAAGAGAAGCGCAACCTCTAGTAGATAAAAGTAAACTTCTTTATTATTCGTAACAGGTAAAATTATTTGGAGGTAAACTATCTCCAGTTTAATAGGTTAAGCATTCATATTTGATCAACTTTTCACCTGTACTTTATTAAAAGGAGAAGCATAATGATTACATTAATATTAATAATTTAAATGGTTGTATTTAGCTAAAACAATAACATTATATTTCATGTTTAATGCCTGCCCCTTCCTCCTCACACTTAGGTCCTTGTGCAGATTTATTCCACTCCAAACAATATTCTATTCAATGAGCTTCTTGAAACTTAGTATGGCTTGAATCTGTTTACATAGATTTGCAGGGGAGCAATGGTATTAAAGGGACAGTAAAGTCAAAATAAAACTTTCATAATTCAGAAAGAACATGCAATTTTTAACAATTTTCCAATAGACTTGTCTTATCTAATTTGCTTTGTTCTCTTGGCATCCATTGTTGAAAAGCCTGCATAGGCAGACTCAGAAGCAATGCACTACTGTGACTCTGTGAGCTAGCTGCTTGTCACTATCTCACCCAATGAATTCAGCTAGGTTAAGGTGACCATTTTTTTAAAATTTAAAACCAGGACATTTAAAATAGCTCAGCTAGCATGAGTAATAGTCGCTGTCGTAGAAAATAGGTTAAAAAAATATTGCAGTTTATATATATATATATATATATATATATATATATATATTATTATTTTTTAAGTGAAATGTACTTTTATTTATATTATGAAAGTAATTTTGCGGAACCCCCCCAAAAAATATATTGGTAGATTAGTACATAATTATATATTAGGATTTTTGGATCCAAATAATAAAGAAACAAGTATAGCATTTAAACAAAATGGTTTTAAAGTGAATGTCAATTTAGATGAATCTTGCCCGGTTTTTAATAATCCTATTAAAAACAAGGCACTTTAATTCATCAAAATTGACATTTCACTTGTTTTCTTCAAAAACGTACCTTTTAATCCTGACAGCCGCTCCAGCAATTCCCCCGGCCGTTGGAAGCATCTTCATACGCCAGAAATGACGAATCCAGCTTCCTCCAATCACGGCTTCCCCCCAGGGGGATTATGACCTGAGGCAACACCGTGATTGGAGGAAGCCGGATTCGTAATTTTGGACCTGCGAAGAGGGCTTGCGACGGGAGAAGGAAGCGCTGCAGCGGCTGTCAGGATTAAAAGATAGTTTGTTTTTTTTTGTTTTTTTTTAAGAAAACAAGTAAAATGTCAATTTTGATTAATTAAAGTGCAAAACCGGGCACCGTTTCATCTAAATTGACCTTCACTTTAATAAAAGAATGGTACAAAAGTACTTAATCTATATTCCTAATTTTGCTTCTTATATTTTTGTTTAGAATGGATTGATTTTAATAATAATTCATTTTCCTGGATGCTTTTTTTATACAATTCCATGCAATTTTGTTTTAAAATTATATTTAGTAATTAGCAAACATTTCAAAGTTTCAACATGTAATTGAGTTTTATCACTGGATCTCATATTGTTCATCAAAGAAAAAAGACGTTCGGCAGGGGCATTGGTTCCTGGTAAACAGAGACAATATTCTACCAATTTGCCAATATTTTTGTAGGAAACATCATTTTCACTGAAGGCTTTGAATATTTCAATCCATCTGTTCGATACTGGTATAGAATTTTGTCTCCAGTGAGTAATTTATTTATCTGTAGTGTAGCACAGGACAAAGCAGGTTTCATCAAATGGTTCATCTTCTACTAAATTGATTTCAGAAAATTACTGAAGAATGTAATCACTGCAAACTTGAATAATGTCATGGGTGAATTTAGTGTTTAACAAAACCTCATTTTTCAGTATGCTTAAAATGACAGTGTACCCAAATTTCTTCTTTCGTGATTCAGACAGAGCATGACATTTTAAGCAACTTTCTAATTTACTCCTATTATCAAATTTTCTTCATTCTCTTGGTATCTTTATTTCAAGTGCAAGAAAGTAAGTTTAGATGCCAGCCCATTTTTGGTGATCAACCTGGGTTGTTCTTGCTGATTGGTGGATAAACTCATCCTCAAATAAAAAAGTGCTGTCCAGAGTTCTGAATAAAAAAACTTAGATGTCTTTTTAAAATAAAGATAGCAAGAGAACGAAGAAAAATAGATAATAGGAATACATTAGAAAGTGGCTTAACATTGCATGCTCTATCTGAATCATGAAAGAAAAAATTTGGGTTCAGTGTCCCTTTTAATAAGTCCTTCCCATTCCTCTAGATATTGAATACGTGTCATAAAATTCTACCACTTTTTCTTTGAAAGTAGCAGGTTTTAATATGCCTTCTTCCTCAAGCTGCTTCAAATTTTGCCGCACCTGTATAGGCAAGAAAACGTTTGCTTTTCTGTCAGCTAATTTTGTTTTTTAGTCACTGTAAATATTGCTAGTTTCTATAATATAAATCTCCTGTCCTTCTATTTGCAAAATAACATTGTGGAATATTGATGACACGGTATGCAAAAAGTAAAGCCAAGACTCTGTCTCTAAATTATCAAAATAATTTGTGATTTTTGATAAAATATGATTTTAAGGCAGGATATATTTGTAGGACATGCTCAATTGCCAGTCACAAAGCCAACCATCGTGTGGCACTGTATCCCAAGACTTTCTTATATTCGATGTCTATGAATTCACAAAATTCTTTCACTTCATTAACGCGCACTGTAAATATATAAAAGTATGAAATCTTGGTGATGAAAGTTTGCACTTCAACTGGTACACAGTCGGCTGCAGTTTGTATAGCATTGTTCAAAATATGAGCGGCATAACCAATTCCCACAAGCTCTCTTCCACCCAAATTTGATTTCACCTTAGTAAAAAATGTATTTTCTTTCCTATGACATGGAGAGTCCATGACGGTATTCCAATTACTAGCAGGATATTCAACTCCTGGCCAGCGGGAGAAGGCAAAGAGCACCCCAGCAAAAGCTGTTAAGTGTAACTGCCTTACCCATAACCCCCAGTCATTCTCTTTGCCTCTGTCAATGGAGGTTGTGCAAAGTTGGTGTCTTTAGAATTTAATCCTTTTATGGGTATTTTTTCCTGCAAGCAAGGATTGGGGTCTAGCTGTGTCCACGTCAATTTCTTGTAAGAGTAGTGGTGGCTTTTATCAGTTAAAAGGCGACAAGGAAGTTTTTGCTTTACTTTTAACACGTTTCTACCCCTTTGTGGAAAGCCAGAATTAGTTATTCTGTTCTTTCTTTTTCTACAGGTCCATGACAGGGAGCGAAGTGCCTGCCACACCTAAGGATCAGCATCTATTATGCAGTTGGGTCTAAGGCAAGTGCTTTTGCCTTCTAGGTACAGAAGGACAGCAGCACTTAAGAGGTTAATCCTCTTTTCAGACCTTTTTTTTTCTAAGGGACAAAATGATCCTTATTTAATTAAGGGGACAATATATTTGGCACACTAAATATGGAGACAGTATATTCTATGAATGGGTCAATTTCAAACTTTATTCCGTATGAGACTTGAGGGAAACAGTTCTCTCATTTCACTAAGGGATGTAATGAGTTAATAGTAAAGGAGATCCTTTATTATTTTTATGAGGCTATGAGCTATTAAGGGCTTATTGTTGTTGAAATGGGAAAGCTGTTTTTTTAACTGGTTTTCACTTGCACATTTTTTTTTTTCTCTTAAAAGAAATATTGTGCAGTTTATTTTAAGCCCTGCTCATGTGACACCTGCACTTCTGCTTTAGCAGAGCGGTGCCATTGCGACTTCAGTAATCTTTTGCTATGGAGGAGAGGATCACCAGCTCTTATCGTGTCGGTTGTATTTACTTATTCAACCTGGATCTTTTAAGAGGAGAGGGTCTCTTCAAGGAGTCCATTTTTTTCCCTCTTACTAGTAGGTTATTTCTTTTGGTGGTAGGAGCCTCAGGCAATCTGAGTTTTTTTCTAAAAGTTACCTTATATGATTATTATTAAAATGTAGTATTTATTTTTCTTTGATAATTATTTGAATTTGCTTACGGCTAGATTTAGAGTTTTGTCTGTAAGGACCCGCGTAGCTAACGCTGGCTTTTTTCTGGCCGCACCTTTAAAATAACTCTGGTATTGAGAGTCCACAGAATGGCTGTGTTAGGCTCCAAAAAAGGAGCGTAGAGCATATTTAACGCCACTGCAACTCTCGATACCAGAGTTGCTTACGGATGCGGCCAGCCTCAAAAACGTGCTCGTGCACGATTCCCCCATAGGAAACAATGGGGCTGTTTGAGCTTCATAAACACCTGCAAAAAAGCCGTGTCCAGCTCCTAACGCAGCCCCATTGTTTGCTATGGGGAAACACTTCCTACGTCTGCACCTAACACTCTAACATGTACCCCGAGTCTAAACACCCCTAACCTTACACTTATTAACCCCTAATCTGCTGCCCCCGCTATCGCTGACCCCTGCATATTATTATTAACCCCTAATCTGCCGCTCCGTACACCCCGCCACCTACATTATCCCTATGTACCCCTAATCTGCTGTCCCTAACACAGCCGACCCCTATATTATATTTATTAACCCCTAATCTGCCCCCCACAAAATCGCCTCCACCTGCCTACACTTATTAACCCCTAATCTGCCGACCGGACCACACCACTATTATTATAAAGTTATTAACCCCTAATCCGCCTCACTAACCCTATAATAAATAGTATTAACCCCTAATCTGCCCTCCCTAACATTGCCGACACCTAACTTCAATTATTAACCCCTAATCTGCCGACTGGAGCTCACCGCTATTCTAATAAATGTATTAACCCCTAAAGCTATAAATTATAATTATATTATAGCTATTTTAGGATTAATATTTATTTTACAGGTAACTTTGTAATTATTTTAACCAGGTGCAATAGCTATTAAATAGTTAATAACTATTTAATAGTTACCTAGTTAAAATAATTACAAAATAACCTGTAAAATAAATCCTAACCTAAGTTACAATTAAACCTAATCAGCCAATCAGATTGAGCTCACATTCTATTGGCTGTTCCGATCAGCCAATAGAATGCGAGCTCAATCTGATTGGCTGATTGGATCAGCCAATCGGATTGATCTTGATTCTGATTGGCTGATTCCATCAGCCATTCAGAATATTCCTACCTTAATTCCGATTGGCTGATAGAATCCTATCAGCCAATCGGAATTCGAGGGACGCCATCTTGGATGACGTCCCTTAAAGGAACCGTCATTCTTCAGTTGGACGTCGCCGGATGAAGATGGGTCCGCGGTGGAGGTCTTCAGGATGGAGCCGTTCCTCATCGGATGAAAATAGAAGATGCCGCTTGGAAGATGATGGTTGCCGGTCCGGATCTACTCTTCTTCCCGGATAGGATGAAGACTTTGGAGCCTCTTCTGTACCTCTTCAGCCGCCGGATGATGGATCGCCAGCCCCCGCTTGGGTTGGATGAAGATTTTGGAGCCAGGACGGATCGGTGAACCTGGTATGGTGAAGACAAGGTAGGATGATCTTCAGGGGCTTAGTGTTAGGTTTATTTAAGGGGGGTTTGGGTTAGATTAGGGGTATGTGGGTGGTGGGTTGTAATGTTGGGGGGGTATTGTATGTTTTTTTTTACAGGCAAAAGAGCTGAACTTCTTGGGGCATGCCCAGCAAAGGGCCCTGTTCAGGGCTGGTAAGGTAAAAGAGCTTTGAACTTTAGTAATCTAGAATAGGGTAGGGCATTTTTTTTATTTTGGGGGGCTTTGTTATTTTATTAGGGGGCTTAGAGTAGGTGTAATTAGTTTAAAATTGTTGTAATATTTTTCTTATGTTTGTAAATATTTTTTTATTTTTTGTAACTTAGTTCTTTTTTATTTTTTGTACTTTAGTTAGTTTATTTCATTGTAGTTATTTGTAGGTATTGTATTTAATTAATTTATTGATAGTGTAGTGTTAGGTTTAATTGTAGGTAATTGTAGGTATTTTATTTAATTAATTTATTGATAGTGTAGTGTTAGGTTTAATTGTAACTTAGGTTAGGATTTATTTTACAGGTAATTTTGTAATTATTTTAACTATTTTAGCTATTAAATAGTTATTAACTATTTAATAGCTATTGTACCTAGTTAAAATAAATACAAAGTTACCTGTAAAATAAATATAAATCCTAAAATAGCTATAATATAATTATAATTTATATTGTAGCTATATTAGGATTTATTTTACAGGTAAGTATTTAGTTTTAAATAGGAATAATTTATTTAATAAGAGTTAATTAATTTCGTTAGATTAAAATTATATTTAATTTAGGGGGGTGTTAGTGTAAGGGTTAGACTTAGCTTTAGGGGTTAATACATTTATTAGAATAGCAGTGAGCTCCAGTCAGCAGATTAGGGGTTAATAATTGAAGTTAGGTGTCGGCGATGTTAGGGAGGGCAGATTAGGGGTTAATACTATTTATTATAGGGTTAGTGAGGCGGATTAGGGGTTAATAACTTTATAATAATAGCGGTGCGGTCCGCTCGGCAGATTAGGGGTTAATAAGTGTAGGCAGGCGGAGGCGACGTTGAGGGGGGCAGATTAGGGGTTAATAAATATAATATAGGGGTCGGCGGTGTAGGGGCAGCAGATTAGGTGTACATAGCTATAATGTAGGTGGCAGCGCTTTGCGGTTGGCAGATTAGGGGTTAATTATTGTAGGTAGCTGGCTGCGACGTTGTGGGGGGCAGGTTAAGGGTTAATAAATATAATATAGGGGTCGGCGGTGTTAGGGGCAGCAGATTAGGGGTACATAAGTATAACGTAGGTGGCGGTCAGCAGATTAGGGGTTAAAAAAAATTAATCGAGTGGCGGCGATGTGGGGGGACCTCGGTTTAGGGGTACATAGGTAGTTTATAGGTGTTAGTGTACTTTAGAGTACAGTAGTTAAGAGCTTTATGAACCGGCGTTAGCCCAGAAAGCTCTTAACTCCTGACTTTTTTCTGCGGCTGGAGTTTTGTCATTAGATTTCTAACGCTCACTTCACCCACGACTCTAAATACCGGAGTTAGAAAAATCCCATTGAAAAGATAGGATACGCAATTGACGTAAGGGGATCTGCGGTATGGAAAAGTCGCGGCTGAAAAGTGAGCGTTAGACCCTTTTTTTTAATGACTCCAAATACCGGAGGTAGCCTAAAACCAGCGTTAGGAGCCTTTAACGCTGGTTTTCACGGCTACTGCCAAACTCCAAATCTAGGCCTAAATTTCTTTAATTTTGCCATTACTTGTGGGACTTTTTACCTCATAGCCTTGAACTCAGAACAGGGTCAGTCCATCTCCATGGATAAATGTTTACTTTGTTTAGAGGCCCAAATTTTTATGCCTATGCAATTTTGCTCCTCTTGTTTAACCAAGACTTTAATATTTAAGGATAAATTACTCCCTTCTGAGCCTACTGTCTCTCATGATAATGCTGTGCGTGACATGCCTCAGCTTTTTCCTGAAACATCCCAAGCCTTAATTGTTTCTCATTCTGTGCTTTCTGTGTCCTCTCATCCTCCTAGGGGTGTTTATTTACCTGGGGATTTTGCTGCTCAGATTTCTTCTGCAGTAACAGCAGCTTTGTCAGATTTCCCTTCATTGGGATAGCGTAAGAGAAAAGCTAAACATCTGCCTGATACTAAGGCTTCTGACTCTAGGTCTGCATTAGCCAATCTTTCTTAGATGTCTGATGAGGAGAATACTTCAGTAGCTTCTGAAGGTGAGATCTCCGATTCTGACACTTTAGCAGAACAATCTTCAGAAACTGAAGAGGTTAATTTTAGATTTAAGCTTGAACACCTCCGGTTACTATTGAAGGAGGTTCTAGCTACTTTCGATAACTCTGAAACTTCGGTTGCTGTCAACCCTCAAAGTCTTCTAAATTGGATAGAGTGTATGATTCACCATCTTCTGAGGAGGTATTTCCTGTCCCAAGGAAGATGTCTGAAATTATTGCTCAGGAATGGGATAAGCCCGGGGTTCCTTTTTCCCCATCCCCTGTTTTTAAGATGTTTCCTGTTGCTGACTCTATTCGTGACTCATGGCGCACTGTTCCTAAAGTTGAAGTAGCTATTTCTACTCTTGCCAAGAGAACTATTATTCCTATAGAGGATAGTTGCTCTTTCAAGGATCCAATGGATAAGAAGCTAGAGGCTTACTTAAAATAGATGTACATCCATTAAGGATCACAATGGCAGCTGCCACGGTTACGGGAGCTGCATCCTATTGGTGCAGTGCTTTGTCGGATCTCATTACAGAGGAAACTACGGTAAAGGAGATCCAAGATAGGATCAAAGCTCTCAAATTGACCAATACCTTTATCTGTGATGCCAACATGCAGATAATGCGACTGAGAGCGAAAATGTCTAGTAATAGTTCTAAGGCTAAGCTTTTGGCTTTACCTTATAAGAGAAAGAGTCTGTTTGGACCTGGTCTGGCGGAGATCATTTTAGAGATTACAAGTGGAAAGGGATCTTTCCTACCTCAGGACAAGAAGATTAGAACTAGAGGTTCGTCAAACTTCTTCTAATTTTCGTTCCTTATGTAACTTTAAGGGACAAAAGACCTCATCTTCCTCTTCCAAACCTGACCAATCCAGATCCACTTGGAAATCCAGCCAGCCCTGGAACAAGGGAAAGCGGAACAAGAAGCCTTCTGCTGATTCTAAATAAGCATCAAGGTTCCGCCCCCAATTTAAGTGTGGATCAGGTGGGGGGGCAAGCTTTCTCTTTTTTGTCAAGCCTGGATACGCTTTTCTCCATATTCATGGGCTGTGGACATAGTATCCCAGGGTTACAGAATGGGATTCAAGTCTTGCCCTCCAAGGGGAAGATGTCTCCTCTCAAGACTTGCCTCAAAACCCGGTAAAGGAGGAGACCTATCCTCCATGGGAGTTATTGTTCAAGTTCTCTAAGGGAACAAGGTCTAGGATTCTATTGAAATCTATATGTGGTTCTATAAAAGGAGGGAACTTTCTGTCCCATTCTAGACCTCAAGTGTCTCAACAAATTCCTGAGGGTTCCATCCTTCAAGATGGAAACTAATGGTTCCATTCTTCCTTTGGTACAGGAAGGTCAGCTTATGATGACCATAGACCTCAAAGATGCATACCTTCATGTTCTCATTCACAGGGAACACCACCAGTTTCTAAGGTTTGCCTTTCTGGACAAGCATTACCAATTTGTTGCACTTCCGTTTGGTCTGGCCACGGCTCCCGGAATATTCACAAAGGTTCTGGGAGCATTATTGGCAGTTATCAGATCCCAGAGAATTGCTGTGATGCCTCATCTAGACCACATCTTAGTTCAGGCGTTATTTTTTTAACTAGCCCAATCTCATACGGAGATGCTGTTGTCTTTTCTTCGTTCCCACGGGTGGAAGATGAATTGGGAAAAGAGTTCTCTAATTCCATCTACCAAAGTGTGTTTCTGACAGAGGTCAGGTCAGAAAATCCTAAATTCTTGCTTCCTGCCTTTCTCTCTCTAGTCTGCCTTTCGTCCATCTGTGGCTCAATGCATAGAGGTGATTGATTTGATAGTGGCATACATGGACATCATTCATTTTGCTTGGTTCCATCTATGACCACTGCAACTTTGTATGCTCAGTCAATGGAATGGAGACCATTCGGATTTATTACAGAGTATAAATCTGGACCCTCTAATAAGAGACTCTCTCTCATGGTGGGTTTCACAGGAACATCTGTCTTGGGGAACTTGCTTTCTGAGACCTTCCTGGGAGATTGTTACTACGGATGTCAGCCTGTCAGGCTGGGGAGCTGTCTGGGTCCTTTGAAGGCTCAGGACCTGTGGTCTCAGGAAGAGTCCTCTCTTCCCATAAACATCTTGAAGTTGAGAGATATCTTCAATGTCCTATCAGCGTGGCCTCAACTGTCTTTAGTCCGGTTTATCAGATTCCAGTTGATCAGATTCCAGTTGGACAACATCACCTCAGTGACTTTCATCAACCATCAGGGAGGGACTCGGAGTTCCTTAGCCATGAAGGAGGTGACTCGCATTATGCAGTGGGCGGAAGCCCATGATTGTCTTCTATCTGCCATCCACATTCCAGGAGTGGACAACTGGGAGGCAGATTTTTTTTCTGAGCAGACAGACCTTTCATCTTGGGGTGTGGGGTCTCCATCCAGAAGTGTTCTCTCAGATAACCCTCAAGTGGGGGGTTCCAGAGTTGGATTTGATGGCGTCCTGCCAAGATTCCAAAGTATGGTTCAAGGGCAAGAGATCCTCAGGCTGTTCTGATAGGTGCTCTAGTGGTTCATTGGAGGTTTTTTCTGGCATCTGTTTTCTCCATTTGCTCTCCTTCTATGAATCTTGTATCAAACAGGAGAGAGCATCAGTGATCCTAATAGCTCCTGCATGGCCTCACAGGATATGGTTTACAGATCTGGTGAGGATGTCATCTCTGCCTCCTTGGAGGTTACCTCAGAGGAAGGACCTTCTAATGCAGGGTCCTTTCCTCCATCCAAACCTGGATTCTCTGAAGCTGACTGCTTGGAGATTGAATGCCTAATTCTGTCTAGATGTGATTTTTCTGAAGCGGTCATTTAAACTATGATTAAGGCTCGAAAACCTGTTACTCGCAAGGTTTACTATAAGATATGGCATACATATCTTTATTGGTGTGATTCTAAGGGGCTCTCCTGAAGCCGGGTGAGGATTCCCTGGGTTTTGTCTTTCCTTCAGGATGGCCTGGAGAAGAATTTATCGGTCAGTACCCTAAAGGGTTAGATTATCTGTCCTTTAGCAGAAACGTCTGGCAGATTTACCAGATGTTAAAGCTTTTGTACAGGCCCTGGTTAGAATCAGGCCTTTGTTTAAACCTGTGGCTCCCCTGTGGAGCCTTAATTCAGTTCTTAAAGTTTTTCAGCAGGCTCCGTTTGAGCCAATCCATGTTGTTGATATAAAATTGTTTTCCTGGAAGGTTTTGTTTATTGTTGCTATTTCTTCCATTCGCAGTCTGAGCTTTCAGCTTTGCTGTGTGATTCCTCGTACCTTCGTTTTTATGCTGATAAGATGGTCCTTTACACTAAATTGGGTTTTCTCCCTAAGATTGTGTCAGATCGAAACATTAATCAGGATATTGTTGTTCCTCCTTTTTGTCCTAATCCTTCTTCTCAAAAGGAACGTCTTTTGCATAACTTGGATGTTGTGCATGCTCTAAAATTTTACTTACAAGCTACGAAAGATTTTCGGCAATTTTCTTCCCTGTTTGTTGTTTTTTCTGGAAAAACGTAGGGGTCAGAAAGCAACTTCTACTTCTGTCTCTCTGGTTCATAAGCTAAAGGAATCAAGCTTCTCACTCTGCTGGAGAGCAGCCTCCTGGGAGAATTACGGCTCATTCGACTAGGGCTGTCTCATCTTCTTGGGCTTTCAAACATGAAGCTTCTGTGGAACAGATTTGCAAGGTGGCAACATGGTCCTCTCTGCATACTTTTTCCAAATTTTATACTTTTGCCTTGGCCAAGTCTTCTTTTGGGAGAATGGTTCTTCAAGCAGTCGTGCCTTCTGTTTAGGTCCTCTTGCCTTTTGTTTTCTTCATCCCTATTCATTCTGTGTCCTCTAGCTTGGGTATTGTTTTAATTTTTTTTTAAAAAGACAAAAAATTTAAAAAAAAATAATTTTAAAACAATACTTGCACCTAGCTCACGTGAGATAAATCAGAAATCAAATTTCATACAAAAAGATTTACAAGGGGGAAAAATATCAGGTTTCTTTCCTTGTTATTCATGCAAGGCATGTACACATAGTGATAAAAGGAAAGCTATCATCATTCCAAAATCAGGAGAAGAAATCACTATTAAGGAATGTATTAGATGCACCACGAAGGGGGTAATTTATATTCTTAAATGCACATGTAACTTGTTTTATTTTGGGGAGACTAAGCGTATGATTAAAGATAGGATAAGAGAACACCTATTATGTATTGAGAAGGGAGTGGTAGACACTAATCTATATAGGCACTTTAAATCTGTACACAAGGGCAATACTAAAGATCTAAAGTATTGGGGTATACTACAAGTTAAGCAGAATTGGAGGGGGGGTAATTTAGAAAATTTTTTGAAAATAAAAAAGGCTGAATTGATTTATAGACATAATACTTTGTTCCCGGCTGGTCTAAATTCTGAACTAGACATTTCCCCATTTTTATTTGACTAATAATAGCTATGTAATGCACAAATTTGCACCTTATTATATGATACATATAGTACCAATTTAGACCCGCAATATGACTATCCTCTAACTATGTTTTAAGTATTCATTGTTTTTAATAAATGTTTTTAGTAGATAATTTTAACAGAAATGATTTAGAAATTGTCTAAAAGACACAATATTAATTATAAGGATCACTTTTAAGGGAGTTCTGTGAAATCTAGTAATAGAAACCACTTCTTTTTTATAATAATGTGAAGTGACTATATGGCTACTTGCCAATACCATCTTAAATATTAAGACTGCCTTAGGTAACACTCCCAGGTGTTTCATAACCAATGAGAAGCAAGTTACACCTTTAAATAAAGATACACCTGTTGCAGATCATTCATCTTGAGAAAGCCC
This sequence comes from Bombina bombina, assembly GCF_027579735.1. Lineage (NCBI taxonomy): Eukaryota > Metazoa > Chordata > Amphibia > Anura > Bombinatoridae > Bombina > Bombina bombina. The sequence continues at coordinate 949,790,578 of NC_069504.1, forward strand.
TGCAGAGGGAGAAACGCGTTGATGTGCTGCAACAACCATTGAGATTTATTATATGTAGCTGGAGCTACCACAGTGTTCATTGAGGATTGTGCAATATCGCTAATACAATTAGCTATTGGAAAGACTTGCAAACAACTCTCTGAACTTCCTATTGGATAATCAAGCCTACTTACATCTTTCATTTTTGTACCTTGCATGCTGGTTAGCACTAAGAGCAGGTATCTGTCACCGGTTTATCGCTATACTCTAACTGAAAGAGTCACCACTACCGCTGTCGGCTGGTTCCGAATTTGGACCAATCAGAGAGCCCGTCGGGGACAGCGCCCACATAAGTGATGTCATCACGCAAACGGCTGTAACTAACCTACAGAGAACATTGAGTGGAAAGTCTGGGGTAAGCCCCTGTTTGCTAGCAAACCAACACATATTGAAGACATTGAAAGTGTACACTGGACTGTTTATATTTGTACAATGAACTCTTTTTGCTATTGCAATATTCATATGGCGGCAACTTAAGAACTTTTATTCACGGAGACGTCCGTTTTTATCTGATATTATCTTTTGTGTAATAAAATTGTGTCATATTTTAGATAACGCTATTGTCCTTGTCACATTTTTTAATATAAAGTATATAGTCTTATTTCCCAGCACCTTTAGCTGTAGCGCTCCTGTAACACTCCTTTTTTTAGTCATTTTATTTACCTATTTTGGGAACACATAGGTATTCTCAGGAGTTTGGTGTTTTTCACCCTGTGCTCACTGGCTTAATATCCTTTAAGATTTATGCTTACCTGATAAAGTTCTTTCTTTCCGGACATGGAGAGTCCAAGACCCTGCCCTCTTTTTAAATTATAATTCGGCAGTTTTTTTTAGTAAACCTCAGGCACTTTTTCACCCTTGTGTTTCTTCCTTTTCCATTTCCTTTGGCTGAATGACTGGGGGTTATGGTTAAGGTAGTTACACCTAACAGCTTTGCTGGGGTGCTCTTTGCCGCCTCCTGCTGGCCAGGAGTTGAATATCCCACTAGTAATTGGAATGATGTTGTGGACTCCATATCCGGAAAGAGAGACATTTATCAGGTAAGCATACATTTAGTTTTTCCCACTTCTTTGCATTCCTCCAAAGTTAGTATTGGTGTTGTCAGCACAAAATAGTACCTAGGTGTTGCCCGTCAAATCTCTTACTTCCAAAATGTTGACATTTATTCCAGACTGGTATGAAAAATATCTTATTATGGGAATCAACGTTACTTACTTGGAGTTTGATGCATCCGAATAAATAGAAATAAAATTTGTAGCATCTAAATCCTCTTCCAATAAAAGTTTTGCATAAGGCACCAGCACATCGGTAACTATTGCCTAGCATTTTGTTCTAGAACATGTAAACCTGGCATCAAAACATGTTTTAATCAGTTTGCAGGTACAATCCATTGATCGGAATGAGTGATTATGCATTACTGTGTGCTACGCTCATAAACCTTCAGCTGCAGCTAGTTTTCTTTTAGCATCTTTAAATTGTTTTTTCTTAAAATGTCACACTCATACTTGCAATTGCTGCAGACACAGCCCGTTTATGTTTAACTGTTTGTATGTGGTTTTCAATGTTGGTTTTTCTACTATTTGCAATAGAAAATACACTTCTGCATTTTACACATTCCACCTCACTATTGTGATTATTAGTATTTGCTTTGATGAATGTATATTTCGTTTTTTAACTCCATCTTTAAAGATTCACTTTCGTCATTTTGGCGCCATGGGTGTCCAAAAAATAAACAATTATTACAAACTTTGTCGGATGTCGGTCTTCTTGGTCTGAGGGGGCGAAGTCACCAGTCCAGGATCGAGGGGGTGAAGATACTGGTCCTGGTCCAAAGGGGTGAAGACGTCGATCCTGGTCCAAGGGGGCGGGTCCTGAAAAAGCAGCGAGGTGCGGTGTGAAAACGGCTGAGCGAAAAGCTTGAGTGATCGAGAGAGCGCGCAGCTCTTTGGGCCAGTGTCAGTGTGAAGACACCAGGACACTGGGTCTATTATAGTCTGAAGCAAACACCGAATTGGTCGGTTTTGGTGGGCTCTGTGTGATTACGTAATCGAGTTCCCACGGTCGTGCTGTATGTAATGCGCGGGAGTATTATCGAAGATTCACCACAATATAGTGAGTGCGTGTGCTGAATGCCGAGTATTGCCAAGATCCAATGACGAGAACCATCATGTGAAATAAAAATAAAACTAGGATAAATTAATCAAATTGATTTAAGTCTAGTTTATCAAGGATTTATGTACTCAATCTTTGATAAATTAATCATTTTTTATTTTGTAGTCCTAAAGTGTATAGGTTACATCTCATGACTAACCAGCCCAATGTCCAAAAAAACACTACTGTACTGGTAAAACCAGTACATCTGGTCACTTTAAGCTAGGCCCCAGTAGAGTACTGCTCTCCTTCAATAAAGTATTCCAAGAGAATGAAGCAAATCTGATATTTGAAGTAAATCTGAAATAGGAAAATTGCATGCTCCATCTAAAACCAAAAATCTTTCATGACTATGTCCCTTTAAGGTCTATTTATCAACTCTGTATGTTAATTTTAAAACATTTTGCTTTGAAAAAGGGGGCATGCTATTTCTGCAGATATAAATTTGCAGTTTTGAGAACTACAAAACTAATAATATATGTGATAAAAACCGAGGGAGAGAGAACCCACAAAAATAAACCCACACAACACAAACAAGTACTTTGGACTTTTGTTCTAGTGGGCTGTGCCCTTTAATATTATAAACTCTGTCACAGAGATTATATTGTCCTGTCTTATGTGTCAGCTCTACTGTTGGAAATCTGTGTCACATAAACCCTATTATGTCTGTACTGCCTGAGGCCCAAATAAAAGCAACACCCTTAAAATGTAGTTCGAGATTTATATGTTAAATTATTGGCTGGTATGAATTTCCAGGATAAATTAATGTCACTTTATTATATTAATCTACAGGTTACCAATCCAGTTCAAATTGCTCTCGTCTTGTATAGTTTATTCATTTCTCACGTCTATGTTCTGAAGAAAAAAAAAACAGAAATTAATGTAAGCATTTTGACCCGAAACCTGTTGCCCTGAGAAATTAGCTGCTTTGTTCATTAGAAATAACATGGCAAACGGACATAACATGGGCACCATCCCAGTGGTAATTAAGACCATATGGTTACAAAAGTAAGTTAGCTTGTTAATGCCCTTTAAATGGCAGAGTATTTGTAATGCTTGATAATATGACAGATGAGATCTTAGCCATTTTCAGCAGCAGAAGGTTTGTGTTATTGTTATTTTTAATGCGTTTAACCTAAGGAAGTGAAGGACAGCCAGACAGAAGGTCAAAATGACTTATGCATTATCAGAAAGGTAAGCTCCAATAACCAAATCTCTAGCTGTTGTGGTGAACAGGAATTAACCTATGTCAGGAATCCTAAATGTAAAAATAATGGGTCAATTATACACTGTAATTGCTTTTGCTTCTGTTTTAAAGGCGTATGTAACAGACCGAACTCTTTCTGACATATCCTATAACCAGCTTGAAACTCGAATGTCAAATGTTAGGATTGTTTTTTTTCTGCTCTACTTGCACACGTTATTATTCTTTATTTCACAACGTCTCAGCACTTATATAGGGGTGTTATTTATTTGGCTTTAGAAAGGTTATTAAAGGGACGTTAATCCCAAAATTATTCTTTCATGATTTAGATAGGGCATGGCATTTTAAACAACTTTCTAATTTTCTTTATCAGATTTTCTTCGTTCTCTTGGTATTGTTTTTATTGAAAAGCGGGGATGTATGCTCAGGAGTGTACACGTGTCTGGAGCACTATATGGCAGCAGTTTTTTAGGAATGCTCCAGACAAATTGAAACCACACGATCGCGAGATTTCAATTATTGGGAACGCCCTCCAGACCGCAATCAAATCCTGGAAGCACAGAAGGTTTCAGGACAGCCATCAGCTATGACTTTCTATTCCGTCATAACGGCTTTAAAGCCCAGTGTAATTATGGCGGAATAGATGGCTGTCCTGAAACCTTCTGTGCTTCCAGGATTTGATTGCGGTCTGGAGGGCGTTCCCTAGGGTGTTAGGGACGCCCCCCCAGACACGATCCAATAATTGAAATCTTGCGATCGTGTGGTTTTAATTTGTCTACATCGGAACAGTTGTTCCGATATAGGCACTTTAGCCCTGTCACAAAAGGGTTAAGGTACTTTCTTAGACAATATCATCAGCTACATATATATGTTAGGAAGTATGTTCTTTACACACGGGCTTTTTTTGTCATTTAAAGGGAAAATAAACCTTTTTTTTTAGATGTAAATATAAAATGTTTATTTGCATGGAGTAAAAGAACTTGGCAAAATAAAAAAAAAACTAAAGTTTATTGCAATGGTTTTTCTGTAATGTACAGGAAACAATTGGAAAGTCATTGCCCAAAATAAATAAATTATCCAAGGTGCTCAGATAGCCACTCCAAACCCATTTTAGTCAGAAATCTATTATTTTGAGATCTCATTCCATTTTTGTTTTTCATAGTTAAAAATATTTAATTTAGTGCCCCACAAAAGGCCGGGATCGGAATTTGAATGGCCAAGAATAAGCTTTCATTTGCACAATGGTCCCTACTAGTATCTGGACATGTGGTGAGCTCAAGCATGTAAACTGGTTGTATATCTTGTCCACAATAATAGTAGGAGTGCACGGGCAAAAGAGCACATAACGTAACTGGCCAATGACATTTAAAGCTACAACGTACTCAGAAAAGCAGCTGATGAGTTAATTGTATTCAAAGCTGCTGCAGTAACACCCTTTTAAATGGGCTGGTCTTCTTACCACTCCCTCTTGTTAATATAGCTTTTCTATAGCCAGTACAGAATTACTAAATGGTAAATGAGATATTTGTAAACAATTTAATACACTCCGGAAAGTAAAATGGATCATTGAGAACATATTAAAGGGACAGTAAAATCAAACCTAAACTTTAATGATTCAGCATGCAATTTTAAACAACTTTTTAAATTATTTCTGTTATGTAAATTTTGCTTTGTTCCCTTGATATTCTTTTGTTGAAGGGTGTACCTAGATGGCCTCAGATGCAGCAATGCACTAATAGAAGCTAGCTGCTGATTGGGGGGTTACACACATATACCTCTTGTCATTGGCTTACCTTATGTGTTCAGCGAGCTTCCAGCAGTTTATGGCTGCTCCTTCAACAAAGGATACCAAGAGAATGAATCAAATTTAATAGCAATTAGCTGTTTAGATGATGTGCTCTACAATCGCTCTTTAACATTTTGTGAGTCGTTGTTGCAGGCCATGCTGCCCACTGTACTTTCCATTTACCTGTTTTCTTAGGTCCCAATCTTGTTTGGTAGCCACACACTTTTTATTATCAGGTATTTGTAGAGTGCCAACAGATTCACTTGGCTAGAATTAACTACAATAAGCATCAAGTTGCAAGGCCCGAGCCAAGGGTTTTTTGCACAATGCATTAGGGATTCCAGTAGACCTGTTCATTCATCACTTTCATTTAAAAATGAATGCTGAATATTGTTGCGGCATTGGGCTTTTTTTGGAGCCTGATTCCTTCTTTTGAAAGTGCAACACACAAAGATCTGGATTTGCACAGCTCTTAGTGTGAAAAGAGCTGAATGCTGCTGGCGACGTATATATTTGGTATTAGTTTTAAAAAGTGGCAAATGCACAGGTCTAGTTTCCAGGCTGCAGTCACCTGGCACAAAGCAGTATGGCCTCCTCTTTGCCAACAAGCTGCACACAGGAATGGGAACGTTCTCATTGCTTTCCTCTCCCATAATTCTTTCCTTTAATCCTAGTGCATCTTGGTAATCTGATGCATCTTCTCCTGCACTGTTGTCTGTCCATTAAAGGGACAGTCTACTCCAGAATCATTATTGTTTAAAAAGATAGATAATACCTGTTTATTACCCATTACCCATTTTTGCATAACCAACACAGTTATATTAATATACTTTTTACTTTTGTGATTATCTTGTATCTAAGACTCTGCAGACTGCCCGCTTATTTCAGTTCTTTTGACAAACTTGCATTTTAATTAATCAGTGTTGACTCACCAATAACTCCACAAGAGTTAGCACAATGTTATCTCAGTGCACTTTGACAGTTTTTCACAGCTAGACAGCGCTAATTCATGTGTGCTATATAGATAAGAGGCGGCTTTCAAGGGCTTAGAAATTAACATTTGAAGTTTAGCTTTCAACAAAGAATACCAAAAGAACACAGCAAATATGATGATAAAATTAAAAAAAAATTGGTTTAAAAGTTGTTTAAAATTGCATGCCCTATAATCTGAATCATGAAAGTTTAATTTTGACTAGACTGTCCCATTTAAGGTGATAAAAGTAACCTGAAGTCACAGCCAAATATGACATTTACCTAATCTTGTACTATATTGAGAGCCAACCAGCATTTTTTCAGTTTGGCTGAGCTTGGGGGGATCAGCAACGGAATTTCAGGAGCAACCAGCTAGTTGGAATTAAGAGAGCAGAAAGGAAAGAAAGGGTCGGTAATAGAAGACTCTCTGGCCTCTATTTAACAAGCTCCGTAAGGAGCATGATGGCCCCTGTTTCTGGCGAATCTTCAGACTCGCCAGAAACAGCAGTTATGAAGCAGCGGTCACATAGACCGCTGCTCCATAACCTGTCTGCCTGCTCTGAGCAGGCGGACAGAGATCACCGGAAATCAACCCGATCGGGTTGATTGACAACCACCTGCTGGCGGCCTATTGGCCGCGAGTCTGCAGGGGGCAGCGTTGCACCAGCAGCTCTTGTGAGCTGCTGGTACAATGCTGAATACGGCGAGCAATACGCAATAGTATTCAGCGAGGTCGGTCGGACCTGATCCGCACTGTCGGATCAGGTCCGACAGACCTTGATAACTTGGGGCCTGAGGGTCAGCAGTGCTGTAGCATTTCATGAAATAGAAAGGTTTAGGTTAGCACACATTAGCCCCTTAATGACCACAGCACTTTTCCATTTTCTGTCCGTTTGGGACCAAGGCTATTTTTACATTTTTGCGGTGTTTGTGTTTAGCTGTAATTTTCTTCTTACTCATTTACTGTACCCACACATATTATATACCGTTTTTCTCGCCACTAAATGGACTTTCTAAAGATACCATTATTTTCATCATATCTTATAATTTACTATAAAAAAAAATATAAAATATGAGGAAAAATTGAAAAAAAACCACACTTTTTCTAACTTTGACCCCCAAAATCTGTTACATATCTACAACCACCAAAAAACACCCATGCTAAATAGTTTCAAAATTTTGTCCTGAGTTTAGAAATACCCAATGTTTACATGTTCTTTGCTTTTTTTGCAAGTTATAGGGCCATAAATACAAGTAGCACTTTGCTATTTCCAAACCACTTTTTTCCAAAATTAGCGCTAGTTACATTAGAACACTAATATCTTTCAGGAATCCCTGAATATCCCTTGACATGTATATATTTTTTTTTAATAGACATCCCAAAGTATTGATCTAGGACAATTTTGGTATATTTCATACCACCATTTCACCGCCAAATGCGATCAAATACAAAAAATCGTTCACTTTTTCACAAATTTTTTCACAAACTTTCGGTTTCTCACTAAAATTATTTACAAACAACTTGTGCAATTATGGCATAAATGGTTGTAAATTCTTCTCTGGGATCCCCTTTGTTCAGAAATAGCAGACATATATGGCTTTGGCGTTGCTTTTTGGTAATTAGAAGGCCGCTAAATGCCACTGCGCACCACAAGTGTATTATGCCCAGCAGTTAAGGGGTTAATTAGGGAGCTTTTAGGGAGCTTGTAGGGTTAATTTTAGCTTTAGTGTAGTATAGTAGACAACCCCAAGTATTGATCTAGGCACATTTTGGTATATTTCATGCCACCATTTCACCGCCAAATGCGATCAAATTGAAAAAAAAGTTACATTTTTCACAATTTTAGGTTTCTCACTGAAATAATTTACAAACAGCTTGTGCAATTATGGCACAAATGGTTGTAAATACTTGTCTGGGATCCCCTTTGTTCAGAAATAGCAGACATATATGACTTTGGCGTTGCTTTCTGGTAATTAGAAGGCCGCTAAATCCTGCTGCGCCTCACACATGTATTATGGCTAGCAGTGAAGGGGTTAATTAGGGAGTTTGTAGGGAGCTTGCAGGGTTAATTTTAGCTTTAGTGTAGAGATCAGCCTCCCACCTGACACATCCCACCCCCTGATCCCTCCCAAACAGCTCCCTTCCCTCCCCCACCCCACAATTGTCCCCGCCATCTTAAGTACTGGCAGAAAGTCTGCCAGTACTAAAATAAAAGGGTTTTTGAAAAAAAATTTTTTTTTACATATGCTAGGGTGTAGGATCCCCCCCTTAGCCCCCAACCTCCCTGATCCCCCCCAAAACCGCTCTCTAACCCTCCCCTCTGCCTCATTGGGGGCCATCTTGGGTACTGGCAGCTGTCTGCCAGTACCCAGTTTGCAAAAAAAAAAGTGCTTTTTTTATTTTTGTTTGGCTTTTTTCTGTAGTGTAGCTTCCCCCCCCCACACAGACAAACCCCCACCACCTTGCTGATCGTTTTTTTTTTTTTAAATATTTAGACATTTAAACATTTTTAACATTTTTTATTAATAAATTTTCTGTAGCGTAGTGGTTCCCACCCGCTCCCTCCCCGTGCACGCGCCCGCCCCCCGCCCTCCCGTGCACGCGCGCGCGTCCGTGCGCGCCCCCGCTCATCCCCGCCCACGATCCCGCCCCCCCTGCACATAACCAGGGCCATCGATGGCCGCCACCCGCCTCCCGGTCCGGCTCCCACCCACCAACGCAGGGAGCCACCGATCTCCGGTGCAGAGAGGGCCACAGAGTGGCTCTCTCTGCACCGGATGGCTTAAAAAGGTTATTGCAGGATGCCTCCATATCGAGGCATCACTGCAATAACCGAAAAGCAGCTGGAAGCGAGCGGGATCGCTTCCAGCTGCTTTCCACACCGAGGACGTGCAGGGTACGTCCTCAGGCGTTAATTGCCTTTTTTTTGAGGACGTACCCTGCACGTCCTCGGTCTTTAAGGGGTTAGGGGATACATACATATTTTGTAGAGTGAGATAAATAAATATGCATCTGCATTCTCCCCTTTTGTGTTGCCTTATAAACATTACTGAACACAACTTTAAGGTTTTTACTTTGTGGATTTACTAAAAATAATCTTTAGCTGCATATGTACTGTAGTAACAGTAAATGGCTGCAGTCTAGTATTGTATATTGTATTTATGTGATTTTTAGTGCTTTTCTCCAGTGAGTAAAGTGAATGACATCCTTCGTCTTTTGTAATCTGTAGCTGCCTCTTGAACTAAAACCCCTGCAAAACCCTACAGTGCAATTCAATCTGAAGCTCAGCTGAAGATTTATTCCATGATACATATTTGGTTCCCAAACTACAAAGAAACTAGTGTCTCCTCTGCTGAACAATTTACATAATTTTATTACAATACCTGCAGGTTCTCAGTGGAAATGTCGTTTTATGTTGGTTTTTGCTGAGAAATCTGGTTAGCAGCATTAGAAGCTGCATAGAATAAGTAATGTTTTCAAATTATCTCTCAGTTCAAGTATTGAATTAATGTTAGTTTTCCATTTATTTTTTTTAAGGATAAATCTTAGCGTTTGAAAAACGTTGCAAATCTGTAGGTTAACTAATGCAAAAATTGCATAGGTTCGGTAAACACAGTTTGGCTTTTGCATAATGATCTTAAGTCGGACGTGGACAACAGGACATATGTTCTCAATATGTGACATCTTGCAGAATTGGCAGACCTCTCACAAATGAACTCTTTTGCTGCTATCCTGATGGGAAGAATCAAATGTGAGCTATACAGTTTAGTTCAGAGTTGTTAGAAATAAGACTCATTTCAATGTGTTTTTTTTTTTAAATTATTATTATAAATGATGCACGGCTCGTACATCATTGATATTTATTGGATGTGACATTATTACTACATATTGGCCTACATTGTATGGTGGATGACATCATAATGACAGTGCCAAGATGACACAATATGTCTTGGCAGGAGTAAACAGATAAGCCCCATGAGGTTGTTCTACTATAATAACGACAATAGAGAATTAGTTACTAGCCAGCTATCCTGTAGAGAAGCAGAGGGGTAAGGATATATTGGGCGATTAGTCACATCCTTATATTATATTTTGCTCTCACTGTAAAAATAACATGGTCAAATAAACTTTCAATACATTATTTGTAAGATTTTAAATTAGTGTCTTCAATAAAACATTGATGGAGCATTTCCTTTGTTTATCAAACTTTGATGCTTTAATCTTTTATTTGTATTACTTTTCCAGTTTAGGTAAATTATATGGTGATGATGGTGATAATTATAAAGATGTGGATGATGGTTTATTTATTTTAGTAAATGCTAACAGATTCTGCAGTGTATGTAATCATATGTCTTTCCAATTAATTTGTCTATAATTTCTTAAAGGGATATGAAACAGTGCCCCTGTAGCAAAAACAAATATGTTAAATTTATTTATGAAAATATTTTACCAGGAAGGATACATTGAGATTTCTCTCGTTTTCAAGTATGTTTTCAAAGTAATCATGAAAAGAAGCAGATTGCTTCTTGCAAAATGAGCACTTAGACTTTCTCATTGTAGTCACTGGCTGCCCTCAGAGATGAGAGGATGCATTTTTGGAACTTACGTTGCATTCTGCCACTTCTGAGCATGAGTAAACCAGCATTATCTGAATAGTAAACTATCTCAAGTTGTTCTAGAAGATTGACATCTAGCTAGATAAGCCTTCCTGTAGAGGCCACAACCTTCTTGTAGGGCTGTGGCAGCAATTAATGGACAAATGATGACTAATATATATTGCAATGATTTTTTAAGTTTAACCTACTGCTTTTTTATTGAACAATGAAACATATGGTTTCATATCCATTTAATCCTTCATTTATCTGCCATTCTATCAGTTCATTTTTGTCTTTATTTTGTTTTCCACTCGGCCTTTGCGGGGTCACATACCATAGGGGCACATGTGGTGGCTGAGCCTGACATTCTACAAACCTGCTATAAAAGAGAAAAATAAAACATAAAATAATCTATTCATACAAATTCTTTAATACAGGTTTTCCCAGAAATGAGCTGTCACGAGAGTAAGAGAAACTGCAGTATTACTCGTGCAGCCAATTGCCACACGGATACAGCAATCTGTCTGTACTATGCTTAGTCTGCATCTACTTCCAAGACTGACCCTATGCAAATAAGCATCACGTTTATGAATAAAGTCAATGAAGCAGTACTGAAAGCAAACCTACAAAAATATAGTTCAGAACAGTAACTCTGCAAATAATCAACATTTACTTTTAAAAGGTCAGACAGTTACCTTTCTGAGCTTTTTTTTTTTTTTTTTATATATATATATCTGCTTTCAAAACTGCTCCTTTGACTTTTTATTGACCTTTGTATTTGTGAATGTGTTGCTTATTTGCAAAGGAGCAATCTTGAAAGGTAGCTGCAGATAAGGCATAGTACAGACATATTGACACACAGCACTAAAAAATATATTCACTGTGCATTAAAACTGAGATTTTTAGTTTTTTCAGTTCCTTTACTTAAAGGACCACTCAGTGCAGTAGAATTACATAATTAACAAGTACATATTACAAAGAAAATGCAGTAACACTCTGAATTTCAAATAAGCAGTAGATTTTTGTTCCTGACCACAAAAAAGTGTCCCATTTTCCGGCCCCCTGTATCATGTGACAGACATTAGCCAATCACAGACTAGTATACATATATCTTGTGAGTGTGCGCGGCCTCAGGAGGACCTGGGGGCGGAGGAATCGATGCTCCGGTGTTCCAAGCTTGCAAGGAATAAAAGGTAAATATTTTAAAAAAACGACTGCAATGTAAACTTTCATGAATGAAATAGCCCCTGTTTTTAATAGTATTTTTAAAAAACAGAATGTGGAATATACAATGTAATTGACTGAATGAAAGTACATTACAAAAATTTTTGATTATGTGTTAAGAACCCAGAGTCCGCATTTAGTCCAGAATTAAACAAGTTGAAGTGCATTATCATTTTCATTTCAAAGGTTTTTCTTTCCATGGTGTTTTTAAGTTGCCTCTGAGAATTTTGATTTTGAGGTTTTGGATGGAGTGGTCAGGTTGGGTGAAATGGTGACCAACAGGGGTACAGTATTTTGTTTCACAGTGATTTTTGATTGAGTGTCTTTGTAAGTTCATCCGAAGGTGCAGTTTTTGGCTTGTTTCTCCAATATAGCATCCCAATGATGTATACCACATTTGCAGATATACATGAATATGCCCCTTTAATGTTATAGGATTTATTATTGTGATTTGCTGTGCTGCTTTCACAAACGTGTTGACACAGTTTGCAGAGAGCTTTATAGCAGCACTTGGTTCCATTCTGTGTGTTCTTTTTCTCAAGGTGTAGCTTCCTATGGACCAGTTTCTGCTTTAGGTTAGGTGGATGTCTGTATGCCAGGATTGAGGGTTTTGGAAAGATTTTTTTGAGTGTGGGATCCTCTAAGAATAGTGGCTGCAAGTCTTTTTATGATTTTTCGTATCCCTTCCACAGCAGGGTTGTATTTGACTACTAGTGGGATATGTGTGATGTTTTTCTTTTCCCTGTATTGTAGTAAGTGATCACATGGAGTATTGAGGGCAGAGTTTTTTTATTTATAATCCTTGTTTTGTAACCTTTTTCTCTGAATGATTGGGACAGTGTGATGAAGTGTTTGTCAAGGTCCTTGGTATCTGAGCAAATTCTGTGGTGTCTTGTAGCCTGACTGTAGATTATAGATTTTTTAATGTGATTGGGGTGGGAGCTGGAGCTGTGGAGGTAGCTGCATCTATCTGTTGGTTTCCTGTATACAGATGAGTGCAGTTTGCCATTTGTGATGGATATTGTTGTATCCAGGAAGCTGACACAGTCTCTAGAAAAGTTCATTTTGAGCTTGATTGATGCATGAAATAGATTAAATGATTTATGAAAATTTTCAAGGTTTTTTTCTCCTTCTGTCCATATGATGAAAATATCATCTATGTAGCGAAAGTATTTGAAGGGTTTGTCAGGGTGAGTGGCTAGGAATTTCTGTTCTAAGTCAGCCATGAAGAGGTTTGCGTACTGTGGTGCCATTTTGGTGCCTATGGCTGTTCCCATGGTTTGTAAGTAGACGGAGTGGTTGAAGATGAAATAATTGTGAGTAAGTATAAATTCTGTAAGTTTACTGACTGTAGATGCACTATATGTCTGGTTAGGGCTGTCGGAGGAAAAAAAAGTTTAAGCAGGCATCAATAACATCTTTATGTGGAATATTGTTGTACAGGGATTCCACATCCATTGTCACAAGTATAATATCCTCTGGCAGTTTTGTTATCTGACCGATTTTGTTAAGAAAATCAGTGGTGTATTTTATAGAGCTAGTGGTGTTAATAACTAAGGGCTTAAGAATATTCTCCACTAGGCCCGATATTTGCTCAGTCAGAGTGTCCATGCCTGTTATTATTGGTCTTCCTGGGTTCCCTGATTTGTGGATTTTTGGGAGCATGTAGAATGTCCCTATGCTAGGGTTAGAGGGCAACAGTTTGTCCAGTTTATGTTGCGTGTGTTTAGGGAAAGTTTTAATTAGTTTTCTAAGTTGCAAAGTGTATTCCTGGGTGGGGTCCTTTTCCAGTTTTTTGTAATAAGTTTGATCTAATAATTGTCTATTTCCCTCTGTGATGTAGTCCTGTGTATTCATGATCACCACTGCTCCTCCCTTGTCCTCAGGCTTAATGGTAATATTTTCATTATTTCTTAAATTTTTTATAGCGTTTTTCTCTAAGTGTGAGAGGTTATACATTATTTTTTTCTGCTGTGTGTTGAGCAGAGATGCAGTTCTCAACCGGAAGCTTTCAATATAGCTGTCCAATTTTGTGTTGCATCCTGGTGCAGGTGTGAAGATTGTGTTCTTTTTCCTTCCATTGTAGTCCTCCATAGTGCTGGTATTTTCTTTGTCATAGAAGAATTCTTTGAGCCGCAATCTCCTGAAGAATTCTTCTAAGTCTGAGTACAGTTGGATTTTGTCTAGATTTGTACTTGGACAGAATGATAATCCTTTGCACAGTACTGATATCTCTGGCCCTGACAGGTGGTAGTTTGAAAGGTTCACAATCCCTGAGTTTTCTACATGGTTTTCTTGGTTGGTGATGGTTTGTGTTTTGAATGAGGTGCTGTTATTGTCTGTGGATGTTTTGGTCATTTGTTGTTGAACTTGTAGTTGATCTGTAACATGGAGCTCTATTTTCTTGCATTTGGTGTTTTATTCTGTTTTGTGACAGGCCTGCAAGTTTCTTCTTTTTCTTCTTGATAAAATTTTGTTGTTGTGCTTTGTGGAAGTGTTGCATTTCTTTTTTAATTTCTTCATTGGACCCATTATTTTCTTGTAGTCTTTGTAGTAGGAGCTGCTTTTGGTCTTTTTATTTTTTGCTTTTTGCTGTATAGTTGATGAATTAGATTATTTCTCAGTTTCTCACTGGTACGTCTGCAAAGTTTTTCAGCATACTCACAGTTATGAGTGGTTGCAAGTGGATTCTTAATTTTCAGTCCATTTGGAATGAGATTCATTTTTTTGCAGGATGATAGGAAGTATATATCACTGTTGATCTGTGTTTCTTTTGTGATCATTTTCATGATTTGCTTCTTATTATGGCTATATACAGTATCTTCCATAGTCACGTTGATTGGAGTAGCCGTGTTAGTCCGGAGATTTAGATTTCAAGAGTATTGCATTGAGCAATGATACTTTTTTTTTATTGGACTAACTATAGATTTATAAGTTGACAAGCTTTCGGAAGAGTTCCTTCCTTTATCAAGTCTAAAGCAATACTGACCAATTCAATGAAATTCACAGATTATATCTTAAAACACAGAATAGCTAAGAAGACAGAAAGTGCAGGGAGAGGAGGAGGTGTCGTAAAAATCATGAGGGCCCTTACACGACAGCCCTAACCAGACATATAGTGCATCTACAGTCAGTAAACTTACAGAATTTATACTTACTCACAATTATTTCATCTTCAACCACTCCGTCTACTTACAAACCATGGGAACAGCCATGGGCACCAAAATGGCACCACAGTACGCAAACCTCTTCATGGCTGACTTAGAACAGAGATTCCTAGCCACTCACCCTCACAAACCCTTCAAATACTTTCACTACATAGATGATATTTTCATCATATGGACAGAAGGAGAAAAAAACCTCGAACATTTTCATAAATCATTTACTCTATTTCATGCATCAATCAAGCTCAAAATTAAATTTTCTAGAGACTGTGTCAGCTTCCTGGATACAACAATATCCATCACAAATGGCAAACTGCACTCATCTGTATACAGGAAACCAACAGATAGATGCAGCTACCTCCACAGCTCCAGCTCCCACCCCAATCACATTAAAAAATCCATAATCTACAGTCAGGCTACAAGACACCACAGAATTTGCTCAGATACCAAGGACCGTGACAAACACCTCATCACACTGTCCCAATCATTCAGAGAAAAAGGTTACAAAACAAGGATTATAAATACAAAAATTAACTCTGCCCTCAATACTCCACGTGAACACTTACTACAATACAGGGAGAAGAAAAACATATCGCGTATCCCACTAGTAGTCAAATTCAACCCTGCTGTGAAAGGGATACGAAAAATCATAAAAGACTTACAGCCACTACTCTTAGAGGATCCCACACTCAAAAAAAATCTTTCCAAAACCCCCAATCCTGGCATACAGACGACCACCGAACCTAAAGCAGAAACTTCGGATGAACTTATACAGACACTCAATCAAAAATCACTGTGAAACAAAATACTGTACCGTGTTGGTCACTATTTCACCCAACCTGACCACTCCATCCAAAACCTTAAAATCAAAATTCTCAGAGGCAACTTCAAAAACACCATGGAAAGAAAAACCTTTGAAATGAAAATGATAATGCATTTGTGTTCTTAACACATTATCAAATTTTTTTGTAATGTACTTTCATTCAGTCAATTACATTGTATATTCCACATTTTTTATATGTGGAATATATGGGGGGTTTTTTTGTTTGGTTTTTAAACTTTTGTATTCCCCCTGTATATACAATTTCACATCGTTATGGATATTGATTCAATGTTGATATATAACTTTATATCAGTATATGCTCTATGTAAAGTTATTTATTTCCCCTGCCTGTTCTCCTACACTGGACACTGCCTGTTACCTAAGCCTCCCTCATGATTTTTATGACACCTCCTCCTCTCCCTGCACTCTCTGTCTTCTTAGCTATTCTGTGTTTTAAGATATAATCTGTAAATTCCATTGAATTGGTCAGTATTGCTTTAGACTTGATAAAGGAAGGAACTCTTCCGATGTATAGTTAGTCCAATAAAAAAAGTATCATTGGAGGGGGGGGGGGAGTTAGCCTGTGAACAGAGCAGAAGCAAAGTGACAGAGCTCCTACATAATTCTAATACATTTAGGATTTTAAAAGCCTTTTTCTTAATTTATTTTACTATTTTCTAAGTCACTTCAGTTAACGAAGTGTGTGAAGTCCCATCTTAACTCTGAAGCGGTGATTCACTGCTCATATCCACTGTTTGGGACCACATTGCAAGCGGAGCTGGGACAGAACACCGTATAGAGCTGACCCCACAGACTGCACTATCTACTTCCCAGGCTGGCTATGGACTGATCGGCTGCCTGAGGGAGTATATATAAGTTGATAGAGAGAAGTATATCGGCATTTCAAGTACTTGAGCGGTTTTCCCGATTGTGTGACCTACAAACAGAAAGGCGCGAACGAGCGCCATTACAGGCTGACGTCACCAAGCAGTAGTGAAAGAGAAGGCTCCGCTATACCCTACAAGAAAAAGTGCTACAGAGATCTGCGATCCGACACAGAAGTGAAACAGGTAAAGACACTGTTAATGTGCGGACAACCTGGCATCCCAACATAACCCTATTTGTGAGGGGACCTGGAGGCCTCTAACGCCTGAGCTTATTTTTATCTCACTTGGTTCCGGGGAGTAGGAGACCTGCTCCGGAACAGCTCAGCCACCGAATAATAAACAGGGAGTCTAAGTGAAAGCTAACAGAGTGGTCAGACTAAGGAGATAATAAAAGGGACCTGTGGACTGCCTATATAACAAACGTCCCCAAGCTTTACAACCCGTAGTGCACAAGTAGAAGAGCTCAGTCCACAATTTTCCCAAAAGAACTTTTAACAAAGGACTCTTTGCAAACTAAAAATAACATATAAGGAGTAGTGAGCTAACCGAGCGCCACAAAACAGCGCCGAGAGCTTGAGCCGCATCCACCTCTAACCACCGCTCACCAGAACAGGCCTCCTACCCACTACAGCCTCCAGCTACATTTTTCACATCCCGGAGCAACTTTTACCTTACTCCACGCTCCCTTGTATAGCTGTACTGTGCGGCAGCGCTGACCTCCTTCTTGCCGCATGGCCCGAGAGGGTTCCGCCTCACTGCAGATAGGCCTGTAGACCTCCCGCAGGAGGTGTAATTGACATCGAGCCCTCATTGAACAATCCGGCTCTTTGGTCTTGGGCCCCTTAGCCTTGGAGACCCCAGCATCCTTCTAACACACGCAGGTACTTTTTAAACTCATTACTGTGAGGGCTCCCAATAGAGACTTATATACTAATCTCTCCCTGATCCACACCCACGTGGCAATCTGAGAAGGCCTCATTAGAGATCACAGTATTGAGGGGGCTAGAGTTGTAACAGGTTATAACAGGAGATAATAATATTAACACTTTGAGCCTCCTACAATCTCCTCACTTTTATTTCTACAGTGCTTTTAAAGGTATCCTCTGGGACTGTGTGTGTTAGGTGACTAACAGAGACGCTCTGCAGCTTAACTGACAGCATTAATTTTGCATAGCTGCAGCTTCAACATCAACAATTTTGCTCCCTGATTAATGTCTACAGTTCCAACCTGCCTACACTATATACTATAAACAGCTGAACCACACGTGGGGAACCCTTTGTCCTGTAACTTTATATTACCAACTTAGGTTAAGGAGACCTATCAGATATCTCTACTGGCAGCTTTTAAAGAGATATATACCTGAACGACGACTCTCTACTCCCATAATCATAAGACTAAGGAACCACATACTCTAAGCCCTCTTTTTGGGAGCCACTCTTTTCCCTTACATTTCTACACCTACAACTTTATTGTTATGTAACACCCCAGGAAGATAGTTAAGGTGCAGATTCTGTCTTTTAACCACAGCTCCCTCACCGGTCTCTCCCCTCCCTTTCCCGCCGGCCCTGATTGCCTGCGGGTCATACCCCCATACCTTACCCCACATCGTCCTAAGGGGACAACCCCCTAGGGGAGAGATTAGACTATACACCTCAGTGAAAACTATTTCTGCTCTCAGATCTTAAGGCACAGTTCTTAGCTAGCTCAGTCACAATTCATAGGAGATGCCAGGAATCGTGAAGACAATGTAATAGCTCTACGCATCGATGCCATAGCCCCAGTCGGTCCTATAACAGATATCTTTATAGTGCAAAACAGTCTTTACTCTTTCCCACTATTTGTCCTCTATATCTCATGCCACTACAATTGCAAAAGCACAAGATGCCGCAAGCCTTTAAAAGAAAACAAAATTCCCACAAACCTCCGAAGAGAACAGTTGCCGACCACTTTAGCCAACATACACCTAGACAGCAATCTGGCTCGGAGGAGGATGCCTCGGACACAAGCAGCCTTAACGATGTTCACATCAGAACAACACTAACCCAGGCCACAGGCCGTCTTCAACACCCAGATGCTGACACCGATAACAACATTATGGACTCTATCAGGTCGCTTCTGGCCTCGCATCACGACTCCCTCTCTAAGAAGTTTGATAAGGGCCATGCTGATCTGAAAAGAGACCTAGCCCTTATAGGGGAAAGAACTGATGCGCTGGAGCGCAAGCAGGAAGACCTCAGAGTAGATCATGGCAACCTCTTAGATTACTCGCAGAGTCTTGCAGAACAGATTACTGACCTGGAGCTCAAACTTGCAGACCTCGAAGACAAGACTCGTCGCAACAATATTAGGGTGAAGGGTATCCCTGAATCTGTGCCCCCACAGGAGCTTGAAAAATTCCTGCAAGATTTTTTTGTCGCAGTCCTTGGTCCGGAGATTGAGAAAGAGATGCTCCTTGACAGAGCCCATAGAGCCCTGAGGCCGAGGACGGCCGAAGGCGATAAGCCAAGAGATGTGGTTGCCCGTCTACACTATTATACTTTTCGAGAGAAACTCCTGAGAACCCTGGCAGGTGACAAGTCACTCCCGGAGCAGTATGCTGACATCCAGGTATTCCAAGATCTCTCTCCCCACACCCTCCAGATAAGAAGACACTATCAACCCTACACTAAAATCTTGAAGGACAAAGGCATTAAATACAGGTGGGGCTTCCCTGTTAAGCTCTACATCAATAAAGATGGATATCAATATGCAGCATCCTCACCTCAACAGGCAAGGGAGTTACTCCAAAGATGGGATCTACTACCACAGGACCTACCGGTACCTCCCCAAGCAATTGTACCAGGTAGAGGCCTGAGAGCATCTGCCCCTGAGTGGGGCTCCCTTCCGCAGAGACCCAGCAGTGACCGGATACCTCAATATCAAAAACTAGAGACACTCCCACATGAGACATTCCATCCTGGTCATTGCTCTGATGTGCTGATTGTTATCTCTCCAACTGGGGACTTATAATTGAGAGACTCTTTACTACTACAGAGACTGACTCGTGTGTACCGAGGGTACACGAAAATTGGTGAGACTGCTAAGACATAATGGATGTTTTCTACATTAATGTTCTCTGGCTGTCTCTCCCCCTTGTTTTCCCTCCACTCCCCTCCTGTTTCTCTCCTCTTTCTTCTTTACACTTTTCTACACTACTCTTCTTCCCTCCTCCCTCTTTCCCCCCCTTTTCCTACTCTACCTCCTTGTGCCTATAATTATTTGTAATTGTACTTATCTAACTCATCAAGGACAGTTAAGTGATGTTACAGCTTGTGGCTTGTTATGTTCTAACGCTTTCCCTAGATGACCACTGCCTAGAGGGGCGCATGCCCTGGCTGCACTAAAAAGATATCCCACGGTAGAAGAGTGCATTAATAACAGCTCTGCACTCCTACTCTAGATTGCCTACTTCTTTTAGACTAACAAGTGCTGCGAAAAAGAGTAAATCCCTACCCCTCTTTGCCCCAATGCTTAGATGGGCACTATCCAGTGCTGCGCTTGCCTTAATCTCCAATTAAGAGAAATAACTAAGAAGTAATGTGTGCCGTAAATAGCTTTACACCCTTGCCTTAGGTTACATACCCCTTAGAATTAAAAAATGCTACACATATTTGAAAACCCATATCCCTCTAAGCTACAATCACTGAAGCAGCCATCTTTCTCCCTATTGGGATAGGTAGGAGTTGGGTCACTTGAACATCTATTTGGCATTCATCTCCCATGAAATAGCAGCCTTGAGGTCCCAGAATTATACAATCCCCAAGTTTCTCCTTTTGGGCTGATGGCCATCATTATGTGTTGTTATTCTTATTCATGTTGTTACTGTTTACTTTGTTGCTGTTCTCACTGATATTTATGTATATACCTCAGGGTACATAAGATGTACAGGAACCAATATCTGGCAAGAAACGCTATCGCCTGTGGTTTACTATGTTTTCGCCCAAAGTTTAGATGGCTATCATCAGGAGTTGCACACACTTCAACCCCCACTTGTGACCAATATCCCTAATGTTAAGTACACATTTATAGCTACTCATTATCGTCTTGAATATATGCCCCCTTGATTGAGACGATCTTATGCCACTTATATTAACAGCCACCCCCACTTATACCTGATCAATCAGGAATTAGATTAGTTCTCAACCTGGCGGCCATCAGGTTTCCATGAGAAAATAGCCCTAAGGTTCAAGGTCGACACCCCTCCCAAGTTTAGCCCTTGCAAACTGATGATAGCCATCATATATTGTCTGTATATAAGGATGTTGCTGTTGTTTATGGTTGTTTTTCTTTTTTATTGCTTGGGCTGTCCATTCTAACATCTCTGTCCATAATAGCAGGAATTTGGGGCCTGGAATACCTTGCCCCACAAGAGCACCTTGTATGCACACAACCTCCCTCGGGGGGATACTATAGACAGAGAACTTTGAATACAGACTAACACACGAGTCTCTCACTTTCTCCCCCAACCTTCATTCTAGCAGAGCCGAGATTAGACTTTCCTAACCCCAATTTTTGTCTTAGCCTTATACCAGAGATAACAATATGAGTCCATTACAGTAATATAATATAAGACTCTCGCTTACAGCGAGATAATTAAAATAAAGACTGGGGATGGGAGAGAGGGGGGAGAGAGTTTTCTTTTTCTCTCTTTTTCCCTCTCTCTCTCTCTCTCTCTCTCTCTCTCTCTCTCTTCTTATTTTTGCACGTTTTAAACTAACTGACTGGGGCTCGGCTATTTCTGCTGGCCTCTCCCCCCCACACATTTATAGTTGTGCTCTCCAACTGTTAGTTGCGAGATCACTCATTGTGATAGTGTATATATACACATCGACATACGCTAGTAACGTCTGAAGCTCAAGACACCCTGTTCGTGGCCTGAAGTGCTCCCAACACCCGCCTCCCTCCTTTCCCCACCCATATCCCCTTACCCCCACTTACCTGCACCACCCACCTTAAAACCTATCCCCTTGCCCGCAACTGAGGTCCTCACCTGTTACCTAGGAGACATCCGCTCACAACATGGCTCCCGTTTCGGCTGCCACCTTGAACGTCCAGGGACTTAACACGCCTACTAAAAGGAGTCTTCTGTATAACTACCTATTCACCCACAAAATACACTTAATGTTTCTGCAGGAGACCCACTGGGAAAGGGGCTCTAAACAGCCCAGGAGTTCCCCTTTGTACCCGATCTGTGAAACTGCCTCCTATACGAAAAAGAAAAGAGGAGTAGCCATAGTGATCCACCGAGATGTCAGTTGTAGGATAGACCATATTGAACGAGACCCTGAGGGTAGATTCCTTATCCTAGTTTGTGCCCTAAATGGGGCCCTCTACACGTTGGCATCCATTTATGCCCCGAATAAGGGACAGATCCCCTTTCTCCGAAAATTTTTAAACAAGTTAGATCTCATCAAGAGAGGACATCTCTTGGTGGGGGGCGATCTGAATCTAGTCTGGGACCCAGTGCTTGACAAGAAAAAAAACACAAGCCACCCAACTGACCGTAACCTAATTTCACTGTCATTGGCCTTCCGTAGGCTAATGTATCAATTTGGACTGTTTGATGTCTGGAGATGCTTAGCTTCGACCGAACTAGACTACACACACCACTCGGTACCTCATAATTCATACTCCCGGTTGGATTATCTGCTCTGCGACTCATGGACACTGGACAAATTTGCTATGTCAAAGATCAAGCCCTGTCCGTGGTCAGACCACGATATGGTTAGTGCCCAACTCTCAACCCTACAGTCCCCTGACTGTAGGCCGTCCTGGAAACTCCCAGACCAGTGTCTCGCGGAAACAGAGATTCCGCACCTAAATGAAATCATCCTAGACTTTTTGGCACATAACGACACTGGGGATACGAGTCTCGAAATAGTTTGGGCCACCCTCAAAGCGTACCTGAGAGGTCATTTCATAAAGAAAAAGGCCCAATGGAAAGCGGCTCATAAGATTCCCTTATCGAAACTGTACGCCGAACTGAGACCCCTAGAGATGGCCAACAAAAAAGCCCCGGACCCCGCTCTTGCCACCCAGGTGGGTGTAATAAGGTCTGAGATCAACAAATGAGAGCTTTTAAAAGTACAAACCAACCTATTCAAATTAAAACAAATATACTATAGCAAAGGGAACAAAGCCGATAGGCTTTTGGCCCGCAAACTTCGTAATAGGGCGGTTGCCAGTAGGATCCCGACCATCAACTCTGTCCGTGGCATGGTCCACTCTCCTAGGGAGATCGGTCAAGCCTTCTCAGACTATTATGCTGCCCTTTATGATCTAGACAGCGGTTCTAACGGTCTACCGACGAGCGGTGAGGAGTTGGGGCAGTTCTTAACCAAGTTGCGTTTACCAAAGCTGAGCAAGGAGTCTGCTGAAGAACTTGACAGACCATTTACCTTGGAAGAAGTGAAGGCGGCCATCCTGTCCCTTAAGCCTCACAAGGCCCCTGGTCCGGATGGCTTCTCCTCTCTCTTTTACAGAACCTTTGCCTCTCTCCTTTCTCCTCTTCTACTCCGACTGTTTAACGATGTGGCTAAAGTAGGCAAGATGTTAAGGGAATTTTTGGAGGCCAACATTATGACCATCCCTAAAGAAGGGAAGGACCCCAAGGAATGCGGGAGCTATAGACCTATTTCCCTTGCGACAAGACTAGGGAAGCGCCTCCCTTCTATAATCCACCTAGACCAAGTTGGGTTTGTCCAAGGCAGACAGGGCACTGACAATACCCGTAGACTGTTGAACATCTTCGCTGAATCACATGATATGGGCTTGCCCCTTATCACCCTGTCATTAGATGCCGAAATGGCGTTCGACAGGGTGAGATGGGAATATATGTTTGAAACTCTGAGAACATTTGGGATCCCGCACTCATTTTGTAAGGCAGTTGAGGCCCTATATACCCTTCCCACAGCAGTGGTCAAGGGGCTAGGTTTTTGCTCCCCTAGGATACACATACGGAATGGAACGAGGCAGGGATGTCCCCTGTCGCCGCTCCTCTTTGCGATGGTTATGGAGCCATTAGCAGAAGCCATTAGGCAGGACACCCGAATCCAGGGTCTGTTGCTACACGATTCAGTGCAAAAGGTGGCATTATTCGCTGATGACCTTACACTTTTCATTGTTGAGCCGACCCTATCGCTCCCACCGTTGATGGCTCTCATTGAAAGATTCGGTGTACTCTCTAATTACAAAATAAATGTAGCCAAGACGGAGGCGTTCACGATCCATCTTGACCATCAAGAACAGAGAGCTTTGCAACAGCAATACTCCTTCAAATGGTCTACTAGAGGTATCCGGCACCTTGGGGTCTTCTTGTCTCATGACAAGGAGACGGTCCTCCAGGAGAACTACCACACCTTGCTGAAGGCAGTTGACAAACACCTGAGAGCCAAGAAATACGACGAACTCTCCTGGATGGGTAGAATTGCAGCCCTGAAGATGATGCTACTACCCAAGCTAACGTACATTCTGCGATGTATTCCCCTCCCAGTTCCAGAAAAGCTCCTGAAAAACTTTCAGACCCTTTTCAATAGATATGTCTGGAACAACAAGAGACCTAGAGTCGCGGCCTCAATCTTACAGTCCCCCCTGGATCAGGGAGGGCTAGGCTTGCCAAGCGTGAGGATGTACTATGAGGCGGCAATGATCTCTCATGTCTCGGCTTGGGGACGAGACCTCCCTCCCACGAGATGGAGGGAACTGGAACAGGCATCACTACCTGCTTATATAGATCTATCTGATTTGCTGTGGTTCCCCCCGCATCTTGCCACCGTACACACCATCTCTAACTCAATTGTGAGAGGATGCCAAATGCTATGGTATAAATTGCGACACCACACCCAGATCGCCCCCCATCCTTCTCCTATCCAGCCTGTACTCCCCATACTTCAGACCCTCCCTAACATGAGACTGAACTGGTGGCGGCAGGTCGAGATTTTGACAGTAGGTGACTTTTACGTAGAAGGTCGTCTTCTAACGCAAGACGAGATGGTGGCAAAATTTTGAGGTCCCGCGGCATTTGGAATTTGAACTTCTAAGATTAAGATCTCTACTAAAAGCGTGGGGGTTCCTGAGAGATGCCCCACAGCGTCTTACGGCTTGGGAATCTAGATGGAAAACGGGCCTCCAGACCTATAAACCCCTCATGGCGCACTATCGATGCCTACTGGTTCCCCCTACAATTCCAAAGACGAGACACATGCTCTCCTGGGAGGCGGATCTAAAAACGATATACTCACCTAAGAAATGGACATTGGCCATCGCCAAGACCAAGGCTGCTTTACATTGCACCACGATGTACAAGCTCTACTTTAAAATGCTCACCAGGTGGCACCTGGTCCCGACCAAACTGCAGACCCTCTATCCTAATCACTCCCCCTCCTGTTGGAGAAACTGTGGTGGCATTGGCGCCCCACTACACACCTGGTGGACGTGTCCCAACCTAAAGTCACTCTGGAGTAAGACCAGTAGGGTCTGTAGCTTGATGGGCCTTCCAGAGATAAAGGACCCTGGAATGGCTCTCCTGCACTTGGGTTTGGAGAAAGTGCCCCCGCACAAGAGAACCCTTCTTATATACATACTCACCTCAGTTAAAATGGCAATTGCCAGGAACTGGAAAAAAGTGCACCCTCCGAAATGGCAGAGTGTAATGGAATACCTAAATTATGTCAAGTCCATGGAAGACTTTGTCTACAGAGTCCGGCGCAAGTCAGAAATTTTCTGTCTTGTCTGGGAACCCTGGGAAGCCTACCTACAGAGCCTCAGAACTAAACGTTAGGATCTTCTGCCCCTCAGTGTCACTGGCCCCTGATATGGGACCAGGACGGTCTGTGCATTCCCCCCCACCCCCCCCCCCCTCCCCCTCCACTCAATGAGCCCTTTCCCTCCCCTCCCCCCCCCCATCTAATACCTCCTTCCCCCCCAGAGGGGGTACTTTAGCCCACGACAGTGCAAAGATGGCTGAACCTAGATTTCACTCCTTTGGAGCGGTGGCCCTTGTCGGCCCCGCGCTTCCACTCAGCTGCTTCTGCAGGCAATACCCACATAATAACTGACTACTAGCGTAATTTCGCTTTTGAAAAGCAGAACAAAAGGCGGAAAACGCCATAACCTTAACCTACCAACTGACAACGACTCTCCCAACCTGTGAACACTCCTGCTCACTCCTCATTTCACCTCACTCAGGTATAGTTTGACCTTTAGAACTGTTAGGAATGGAGGTGAAAGCCTGGTTATGTATTGCAATATCCATGTCATTTCAATATAATGCGAGATGTAACTCCTGTAATTTTTGTGTTTACTTCATATCTGTAATGTTTGAAAGAGTTGTGATAACTTATGCTTATAATAAAAATGTTCAATAAAAACAAACAAAAAAAAAAGTATCATTGCTCAATGCAATACTCTTGTTATTTTGATATCTAAATCTCTGGACTAACACGGCTACTCCAATCAACGTGCATATATATATATATATATATATATATATATATATATATATATATATATATATATATATATATATATATA
Organism: Bombina bombina; assembly: GCF_027579735.1. NCBI lineage: Eukaryota > Metazoa > Chordata > Amphibia > Anura > Bombinatoridae > Bombina > Bombina bombina. The sequence continues at coordinate 949,816,995 of NC_069504.1, forward strand.
CACACACAAGATATATGAAGGCACTCACTAGTCTTTTCAAAGTGTATTTAATGAAATAAGTGTGATGTTTTAGGGACACACTCCCCTTCCTCAGTGTCCCCCCAAAACGTCACGCTTATTTAATTAAATATACTTTGAAAAGACCAGTGAGTGCCTTCATATATCTTGTATATTTAATCGCTGGCAGCTGTTTATTAGGTGAGTGATACTAATGCTTCATAAGATATACGGGCCACTTAAATTGTACCAGAACACATAAGAGAAGGGCAGAATGTGAACATTCACACACGTACTGCCCAACACACAGGCTATGAGCAGACAGCCCACAAACAAATTCCCCTACCCCAAACCGGGACTAACAATCCGAAACCGTACACATGAGTAGAAAACCACAGTATGATTAATACCACGCATACTGCTAACCCAATGGCTACTGAGCAGCCGGCCACAGCCCATAAACAGATACACCTAACCTAATCAAGGAATACAGTCTGTCTAGAATATCATGTCAAAACATATATATCAAAGGCTAGTACTGTGTGGGAAACAAGACCAAACACTGAGTAACTTACTATTGTAGTGTAACATGCATAACTTACAGCGGCGTATGAGCCGGACTCCCAGCTGAGCAGCAGTATCGATGATACTGGAAGAGACATGTGTGATCATTTAAATGGAGCACTCAATATAGGCAGCAGCCAATCATCAGTGCACATGGACACACACCCACCAACCTGATAATCCAGTGCAGACGCAACCCGTATACACCACCTATTAAGGTGATCAACTTATAACTATCCTACTAGACAGCGAAACACTGGAGTATAAATCCACACCTAGAGTACACTCATATTAACCCCAATAAGGTGTAAAAGCCCGGTCTAAAGCCTACAGTCAATGAGTAACGGCTGACACAAATTATAAGACCACTATTAAAAGGGAATCATATGGCTGTAGTGTCATATAGTAAAAGGCACAAAGAGCTTAATCAATACCATCTCAGCCAACTCAAGCTTATAATACAGTTGCATGTTGCATGCAACCAACAAAATAAATCTTATGGACCTCATAAACCGATGCAGTGCCCACAATGGATCACAGACCGTGGCAGTGGCAAAAATATTGTCAAAGGCAAAGACGGTTAGTATTTATGAACTTCTTCTTACAATGAGAGTTACGCCTTATTTATTTATGATATGGTCGACCGTAGCTGCTGTTGGGGCCACAGTGTGAGAGTAATGTGACCGTTTCTTTCTTTTACTTGGTTTTTTAATATATTGAGCTCAGTTATGAGTCTGCGTGCTTTTTTTCTGTGGTGAAGGGTTGTCACTGTTGTAATTAAATATACGTTTAGTATTTTGTATGTTGTTTTGTCCCCTTAGATTCTATTTGTATCTAATATTTTGTATTTTTTTCAGATTATAATTGTCTTGAAGAAGGCCCACAAATAGGTTGAAACATCGACATTTTAACCAATGTAAAACACATTTGGAAATAAAATTGCAAGCCCTGTGAGTGCCCTCCTACATCTATATCTCTCTCTATCTATCTATCTATCTATCTATCTATCTATCTATCTATCTATCTATCTATATATATATATATATATATATATATATATATATATGTGTGTGTATGTGTATGATCATACACTCACTGGCCACTTTATTAGGTATACCTGTTCAATTGCTTGGTAACACAAATTGCTAATCAGCCAATCGCATGGCGGCAACTTAATGCATTTAGGCATCTAGATATGGTGAAGACAACTTGCTGAAATTCAAACCGAGCATCAGAATGGGGAAGACAGGGGAATTAACTGACTTTGAACAAGGCATGGTTGTTGGTGCCAGATGGAATGGCATGAGTATTTCCAAATCTGCTGATCTACTGGGATTTTCACGCACAGCCATCTCTAGAGTTTACAGAGAATGGTCCAAAAAAGAGAAAATAGCTAGTGAGTGGCAGTTCAAATAACCACTTGTTACAACCAAAGTATGGAGAATACCATCTCTGAATGCACAACATGTCGATCCTTAACCCTTTGAGTGCTAAGCACTTTCCCACCTGGGTGCTAAGCTTTTTAAAGTTTTTTTTAATTTTTTTTATTTTTGGGAAAAAAATGTTTTAACTTTTTTTCCAGATCCCCAAGACTTACACCTTTCCAGTGGTGGGCCTTGGGGTCTGTAACTGCTTAGATGCCTGAGATACACGCTTCTAAGTAGCATGCCCCCTGCTCCTATACTTAACATTGTTAAATAAATAAAGTTGTGGGAGCCCCCAGATCTCCCTCAAGGTGGGAGAGTGCTAGTGATGGCTCAGAGCCGTCGTTAGCACCAGAGTGGGAAACTCTGCAATGGCTCAGAGACGTCATTAGCACTCAAGGTGTTAAAGCAGATGGGCTACAGCAGCAGAAGAAGGTGCCACTCTTATCAGGTAAGAACAAGAAGTTGAGGCTACAATTCGCACAGGCTCACCAAAATTGGACAGTAGAAGATTGGAAAAACATTGCCTAGTCTGATGAATCTCTATTTAAGATGTGACATTCAGATGGTAGGGTCAGAATTTGGCGTAAACAACATGAAAGCATGGATTCATCCTGCCTTGTATCAGTGGTTCAGGTGGTGATGGTGTAATGGTGTGGGGGATAGTTTCTTGGCACACTTTGGGCCCCTTAGTACCAATTGAGCATTGTTTAAACGCCACGGCCTACCTGAGTGTATTGTTGCTGACCATGTCCATCTCTTTTTGACTACAGTGTACCCATCTTCTGATGGCTATGTCCAGCAGGATAATGCACCATGTCACAAAGCTCAAATCATCTCAAACTGGTATCTTGAACATGACAATGAGTTCACTGTACTCCAGTGGCCTCCACAATCACCAGATCTCAATCCAATAGAGCAACTTTGGGATGTGGTAGAACAGGAGATTCACATTATGAATGTGCAGTTGACAAATCTGCAGCAACTGTAGATGCTATCATGTCAATATGGACCAAAATGTCTGAGGAATGTTTCCAACACCTTGTTGAATCTATGCCATGAAGAATTAAGACAGTTCTGAGGGCAAAAGAGGGTCCAACCTGGTACTAGCAAGGTGTACTTAATAAAGTGGCCGGTGAGTGTATGTATGTATGTGTGTGTATATGTATGTATGTGTGTGTGTGTGTGTGTGTGTGTGTGTGTGTATGTATGTATGTGTGTATGTATGTATATAATATGTATGTACTAATTTTCCTTCAGTAGGAAGTCAGTTTCCCATTAGTTTTTTTTTGTTGTTAGTTTTTTTAGGTGATAGTTAAACTGCAGATGAAATCAACACCAATGCTTCATATTACAGTTGCATTATTAAAATCAAGTCAAGCTTGTGACCAGTCTATCGATTCTCATAAAAGTTTTTCAGTGTGGAGTTTCACAGAATTGCTGGTTTTATGAATTTATAGTGCTGTTCCTCTCGTGTTTTCACCCTGATCTAATGTGTTAGGAAAACAAGTGATTCATGTTTTTAAAAGCTTTATTGCCTTAATCACTCATCAGAAAGTGCTGAGTTAGTTATCATAGATTTTTTTTAAATGCTTAAGGGTTTAATGTGGGCAAAGGTATTGTATCTCTTTTATCTTTTACCTTTTTTGTTTTTATTATACCTCCACAGCTGCTTTTGCAGTATGCAATGTGCGTACCTGTAAAGACTATAGATCGAAATTTGAATAGCTTATTTATTGATTAAACTAAGGTTTACTTTTTCACAAAACAGAAATTACTCTGCTTCTTGTAAATTCTACTGCATTCAATCTTACTAATTATTTTATTGATTTAATTCAATTCTTATTCTGGAGCGTCCCACGCTCCTTTACAGTGACCTTCTTAAGGCTTGCCTACACTTAATTTGTTTTATGGTCAAGTTGAGTTTTTTTTCCATTCTTCTCTAATTTACTTCTTTATAACTAACGTATTCTTATATATGGCTTTATAATAGTTAATATTTATACAAGTTGCAGTAGAAAAGTTTTCAGGATATTATTTTGAAATAGAAAATCTATTTCAAAATTTTCAAAATTCAAAAACGGCAACAAAATGCTGGTTGTAAAATGTTACATATGTGAGTTTCCATTTCCATTCATTTCCCTCCAATTGAGGTCAAGTTCTCTTGATCGAAGGTCTCTTAAATCCCTTGGATGAATATTATCTAAACCAATTAAAGGGGCATAAAACAAGTTGGGATAGAGACAAAATATAATATGGACTTTAATTACTTTACCTGCAAATTTATACTGCAGTGGCTCACCTATTTTTTAAGTTTACAAACTGTACAGCTCTAACTTCCCCCACACATTTCCTTCTATGGCTGTATCTATATCTACCTTTGATTTGGTAGAATGCAAGACTTTATCACTCATTATCTGCTGGAGCATGCCTAGAAGCAAAAAAGCAGCTGTGGAGCACAATGCCTGTGTTTCTGATGCTAAATACTTATAAGGGGGCATGGAGGTGGATCAGACTACTCCAGTCAGCATAGATATGTAAGTAATTTTCCTTATTTTTGAAAATGATTTAAAAATAATTGCAAGCATTTTTTTTAACAATTTTATAATGCAAACTATTTTTACTTTATTAGCCCTTTTAGGATATGCACAGATTTCAACATGTTTTATAGCACTTTAACACAGGAGTTTCCAAATCCAGTCCTAAAGCTCCACCAACAGGTCTGGTTTTACCTTTCTCCCTGCAGTAAAATAAAGCATCAGAACTTGTGCTGTGCATTTCTTTGCAAGGACAAAATTAAAACCAGGACTGTTGGTGATGCTTTAGGACTGGAGTTGGTCATGGTCATCCCTTACATAAAAGGGCAGAAAACTCCTTGTAAATTAAAGATTGTTCTGCATGTTTGAAATAAAGTAACATTATGGGTGTGATTGAAAATGTTTGGAATACATTTCTATATATTTTTGCTTCAATTGTTTGCTCTAGCAGCTCTCAGAGCTCTTAATTTACAGACTTAAAGGGATATTGTACGCTAACATTTTCTCCCCTTCAGTGTGTTCCCAATGGTCCATTTTTCTTGCTGGTGTGTTTTTGTTTGCCTGTATTTGTTATTTAATAAAACTACTTTGGCTATTGTATCCCTACCAACACTGAAAATATAGTTTGTCTTCAAAATCTATGTATAAAGGAGACCATAGTGCAGATTAATCTCCCATGGGGGCTCAGCCTATTGTTATGGGCATGTGCTAGGTTAATGGGTTTAGTTTAAAAAAAAAAAAAAAAAACTTTATTTGAATACTTTAACATGAAGGATCAATTTCCTTACATTTAATGCTTGGCAGTAGATATAACAAGACATTTGGGACACATAAATGATAAACAAATATTATACTACAGGGTCCCTTAAAATTACATGGAAAGGGGGAAGAATTATATATATATATATATATATATATATATATATATATATATATATATATATATATATATATATATATAAATACAGTCATTCATAGTGTACAGTGCTGGTACATGGAGTACTCTGTTTTAGATTGTAAACTGTTCAGCCTAGGCCTCCCCTCTTGTCCAGTTTTTATTATCACATTTAATTGTAATGCATTTTGAGTATTCTGCTCTGTAGAATACACTGGTGTTTTATAAATATATGATCATAAAATATGGTATACATTTGTTTATTGGCAGTAGCCCTAGATCTTGCAGTATATATTTTATTTTACAGGGTATTTCTAGCACTGTTTTTCACTCACTGCTGTGCTGTTGCCGGAGCTGCCCCCTACAGACAATTTACCAATATGACCATATGCAGCAAGACGCTTCAGTTCCCAAAGGCTGCGCTTGAACTGCTTGCTGGCACATACTTTAGCAGTCATCAGATGTGAATACCCTAGAGCTGTGTATTTGGATTTGTTTTTTAAATGTTGATAATATGGTTATTTGTAACTGCTGTGAACCAACTGTTATTTTGACCTCTAAAATCTTTTTCTAAAACGGACAACTGAATTCATAAACAAGTGGTTATCTTTTCAGTTAAAATAACATATTTAGTGTTTGCAAGTAATAAAAAGGTTCAATATTGTGTTCTATAATTCAGTATCTATTCATATAAATTGCATCGTATTTTAGTTTAAGCACATGAAACCCAATTTTTTCTTTCTTTCATAATAGATCATATTTTAAAACAACTTTCAATTTACTTGTACATTGTTTGTTAAAAGGGCAGTAAAGCACTACTTAGATCTAGCGGAACACATTGGGTGAGCCAATGACATGATGCATATATACGTAGCCACCAATCATCAGCAATTAGCCTCTATTAGTGCATGCTTTTAAACAAAGGATACCAAGGGAATAAATCAAATTAGATTATGGAAGTAAATCTGAAAGTTGCTTAAAAATGCATGTTCTATCTGAAAGACAGATTCTTGTATTTGCTTTGTCAGACAGAAATTTAAGCATTTAAATCTTAATGTCTGGTGATTCTGGAATACAAATGCAAGGCAATTGCTGATCACTAAGCTATAAAATGATAAAACACTACTGGAAAATATAAAACAAAATAATAATAATAAAAAATACAGCATTTGTGTTGTGTCCCATGCTAGACTGCAGGACTTCTGTTGTGCAGCACCTACCCTCTGGAACACTCTCCCTCGTCAGGCTTTCCCCTAATCTTTCTTCTTTTAAATGCTCACTGAAGATTTTTTTGTTCAGAGCAGCCTACCACCCAACTCAGTAATAAATTAATTCTACTCACCTAATATTTCCCTGCATTAACATCTTTCTCACTCTTGCAGTCCTCCCCTTCTGTTTCTCAACCTCCTACCCTTTAGATTGTAAGTTCCCACGGGAATAGGGCCCTCAATTAATCTTTTTATTATTATTATCGGTTATTTGTAGAGCGCCAACAGATCCCGCAGCGCTGAATCCTGTATGTGTTTGTAAATTTTGTCTCTTACAAGTTTTTATCACTGTTTTATTTGATTGAATTGTACCCATGGACAGTGCTGCAGAATATGTTTGCACTTTATAAAGTATAATAATAAAATAATTATGCCTGTGACTGGCACAACTGCTCCATCATAAATGATTCTTTAGTGTTTTATTTAGGTATAAGAAAAGTTCAGCTTTTAGTAATGAATACAGCACCATGTGCTCAGTCTTGTGCCCAGTCAATGCATCCGTGCGTAATGCTTTCTCATGTCTTAATAACATTCTTACATACACCAAAGTAATGTTTAATATGTGTTTTATGAGTTTCTGCAAGTGATCTCACTGTTTATGATATAAGCTTCTCACCTTGTCATATTCAAGTGCCAAGTTTAGCTTTTCATGTTTGTTTTTAATATTATTCTTCTACCTTGCAATGTTACCAGTAGGTGTCTACAGAAATGTACACACTGATGCTTTGATGTTTGTCTCTTATTGTTTTTGTGATTTTTAGCCCTGTTCTTGTGGATTTCAGTAAATGTAGCAGCTAGCATGCCGTCTTCGTAATAACCTAAGGATGCTGCAAGATATTTTGTACAATAATGTACCATTGTGATTCTCTGCCAGGAATTCTACTACATGTAGAGACTTTGTGATCTTCCCAAATGAGTTTGTTTATGTATTTTATTTATTTTCGGTGCGTGTAACCTAAAGCTTTTGAAATGTCCTTTGATACTTTCATTGACAATACAATAGGCAAATGATAGCTCACTATTAAATATTTTTCAAGGTGGTAAGATCTGTAATAGTGATATAAAAAAAAAAACATTTGTTTATGCAATAGATAGAATATTTAAAAGCTGACAATATGTACGGGACACTGAACCCAAATTATTTCTTTTGTGATTCAGCTAGAACATGCAATTTTAAGCAACTTTTTAATTTACTCCTATTAACACATTTTCTTCATTCTCTTGGTATCTTTATTTGAAAAGCAAGAAATGTAAGTTTAGATGCCGGTCCATTTTTGGTGAACAACTTGGGTTGTTCTTGCTTATTTTTGGATAAATTCACCCACCAATAAGCAAGTGCTGCCCAGGGTCTAAACCAAAAATTGGCTGGCTCCTTAGCTTAGATGCCTTCTTTTTTTAAATAAAGATAGCAAGAGAATGAAGAAAAATTGATAATAGCAGTAAATTAGAAAGTTGCTTAAAATTGCATGCTCTATCTGAATCACGAAAGAAAAATAATTGGGTTCAGACACCAGGAAATGCATACTATCGTAATTTTGTAAACAAACGTACACAGATACTAGTTTCTGTATCACATGGAAAGTTGCATATTTTAAACGCTACACAAAATGCCTACATTGTTATCATCACTGTAGTGTAAAAGTGTTACATTTATCCAGCTGTCTAAAGCTCCAAGCCTATTTAGTCTGACAAATTAGCCAATCCAGAGATTTAACAGTGTTATTTAATGTACTGCCAACAATTCTGTTGAGAAACCAGCAGTCTTCAAACAAACTGGAAAATGGAGAATACTTACTCTGCACTGTATGCTGAAGCAAAGGCTGCTAAAACTGTATATTTGTCAGACAACAGATTATTTATAAAGCTCTGAATTTGTTTGCAATTTTTGAAATCCCTAAATTAGATTGTGTGACAAAAGATTTGAGAATGTGATTTTCAATTATTTAAGGACATCCTAATGCAAAAATATAATGCTCCAATTTGTTAGGAACATCTAGATGGGTATATATGCCAGATCATTCTGGACTTTAAGAAAAAACAACAACCCTATATTGACATTTAAACATGTCCAGAGAATCGATCCGAAGACTTTTTCTCTCAGTCTGGGATAAGTGCATGTGTAGAGAGTCAGTTGGTTGCCTGCCTGGTTATATCTTGCATACACAGCCAATCATCAGATGCTTCAAAATAACAGGCTATATCAGTTTAAAGTGAAGGTAAACTTTGATGAATGAAAGCCCATTTTTTAAAAATACTATTAAAAACAAGGGCACTTTCATTCATCAAAGTTTACCTTGATTAAAAACTTACCTTTTTTTCTTTTCACAGCCAGAGCAGCTTCCCCCTCCTGTAAATACTCTCTTCACACGTCATCAATGACTTATCCCGCTTCCTCCAATCACAGCATGGCCTCAGGCAATAGCTACCCTGGGGGGAAAGCCGTGATTGGAGGAAGCTGGATTAGTCATTGCTGACATGTGAAGAGAGGATTTCCAGGAGGGGGAAGCTGCTCTGGCTGTGAAAAGAAAAAAAGGTAAGTTTTTAATCAAAACGGCTGCTTTGTAAACTTTGATGAATGAAAATGCCCCTGTTTTTAATAGTTTTTTTAAAAAACGGGCTTTAATTCACCAAAGTTTACCTTCACTGTAAGGGGGACAGTAAAGTCAACATTAAACTTGAATAGATTGGCTAGAGTACATTTTAAACACATTTTCAATTTGCTTTGATTATCAGTTTAGCTTAGTTCTTGTATCCTTAGTTAAAGAGTAATTCTAAGTACGCTCAAGAGTGTACATGTGTCCTAAAGCTATATAGCAGCAGTGTTTGCAACATTCTTTATAGCTTTGTCATACATATAGGCACATGCATGCTCCTATTAGCCTACCCAGGTTTACGCTAAAAAAAGGATCTCAAGAGAACAAAATGAATTTCATAATATAAGTAAATTAGAAAGTTGTTTAAAACTGCATGCTATATATGAATCATTACAGTTTAATTTTGACTTCACTGTCCCTTTAACAAAGAAAACATTGGTCTATGAAAACTAACTATTGTTTACAGAGTAGAGTTTGTTTGTTTTATTAGGATAGGATCATTGTCATAGTGGGCTCGATTTATCAAGGACGTCTCCTCCCTTTGGCTGCAGGTTCGCACGAAGGAACCTGCAGTCAGAATTATCAAGCAGCGGTCATCAGACAGCTGCTTCCCTACCCTGCTCTCCACCTCCCAGTCTCAAAGCAAATTTGATAATAGAAGTAAAATGGAAAGTATTTAAAATTACAAGCTATATCTGAATACTGATGGTGTACTTCCTACTAATCCTCAGTGTCTAATAAGGGCAATTCCCACTACTTTACTGCTGGACAGCTTTTTTTTTTTTTTTTTTTACATTTTGAAAGTTGCTTAAAATTGCATGTTTTATCTAATTCACAAATGTTTAGTTTTTAATTTATTGTCCATTTAAGTATTCATCGCTAACTCGGAGTAGCAGAGAATGGCCAGTATTTAGGCTGTAGAGAATGGCTAGCAGGACAGACTTGGCAGAATAGTGCCCAACAGTCAGGACTATTAGACTACAGTAATGGCAAACAGGTCAAGTATTGGTGGTTGGAGCCAGCATGTCAGGTGTTGGGGTTAAAAGCCATCAGGACAGGTGTTTGGGTTAATAGCCAGCAAATAAAGTATTGGAGGCAACAGCCCTAATGCCAGGCATTAAAGATAATGGCCAACCAACTGAGTACTAAAATAATCGTTAGCAGGACAATTACAAAAGGTAAAGGCCTACAGATTAGGTTTAGTTGAGAACGGACCATCTGGTTAGTTAATGTAGATTTTGGCAAGTAGATCAAGTGTTGGAGGCAACAGTCAGTAAATCAAGTATTGAAGATAATGACTAGCAGATCAGGTATTTGACATAATGGACAGCATGTCAATAATTGTAGTTAATGGTCAGCAGATAAAGTACTTCAGGAAATGGCTGGTAATTCAAGTATTGTAGGCAATGATGAGAAGGTCCATTATTAACATAGTTATGACCAGCAGGTCAACTATTGCAGGTAATGGCCAGCAACTTGTTTATAGCATATAAGGGCTGGCAGTTCAGGTTTAGCAGGTTATGGCCAGCAGCCCATTTATGGAATGTAATGATCAGCACCTTGGATAGAGTATTTAATGCCATCCGATCAGGTGAAGCAGAGAATGCCATCAGGTAAGGTGAAGCAGGTAATCGCCTGCAGCTCAGGTGTAGAAGGTAATGGCCAGCAGCTCAGGCGTCAAAGGTAATGGTCAGCAGATCAGGTGTAGAAGGCAATGGCCAGCAGGTCGGATTTTTAACTTGTAATGGCCAGCAGCTCAGGTGTAGAAGGTAATGTCCAGCAGCTTGGGTTTAACTGGTAATGGCAAGCAGCTCAGGTGTAGAATTCAAAGGCTTGCAGCTCATGTTTAACTGGTAAAGGCCAGCATTTCAGACATAGAAGGTAATGACCAGCAGCTCAGGCGTTGAAGGTAATGGCAGAAGGTAATGGCCAGAAGCTCAGGTTTAATTGACAATGGAAAACAGAATGAGAAGCAGTCTGCCAGGAACGAACAGCAGCATCAATAGCTTGTTCTATGGCCCGGTTGCCACCTGGAAGTAGCTTCTTTCTGCCCAATTGTGCTTTTCACAGAGGAAAACTTTCCTGTAGTATATCAGTCTGATCCCGCCAATATAGTCAGTCCAGCCCCGAAATACCAGGCAATTCTCCTCTGAACAAGGAACATGACAACTCCAGACGATCGTTTCGGCCTCCTTTGGACCTCGTCAGTGAGGTGCAGCCATCTCCCTCTAAGCACATTGGGCAAGGAGTCCACGTCTGGTTTCCCCCATCACCCTTAGGGAGACTATCCCCAGGGTCATATTTACATATGCAAAACAGAATGAGAAGCAGTCTGCCAGGAACGAACAGCAGCATCAATAGCTTGTTCTATGGCCCGGTTGCCACCTGGAAGTAGCTTCTTTCTGCCCAATTGTGCTTTTCACAGAGGAAAACTTTCCTGTAGTATATCAGTCTGATCCCACCAATATGGTCAGTCCAGCCCCGAAATACCAGGCAATTCTCCTCTGAACAAGGAACATGACAACCCCAGACGATCGTTTCGGCCTCCTTTGGGCCTCGTCAGTGAGGTGCAGCCATCTCCCTCTAAGCACATTGGGCAAGGAGTCCACGTCTGGTTTCCCCCATCACCCTTAGGGAGACTATCCCCAGGGTCATATTTACATATGCAAAACAGAATGAGAAGCAGTCTGCCAGGAACGAACAGCAGCATCAATAGCTTGTTCTATGGCCCGGTTGCCACCTGGAAGTAGCTTCTTTCTGCCCAATTGTGCTTTTCACAGAGGAAAACTTTCCTGTAGTATATCAGTCTGATCCCGCCAATATGGTCAGTCCAGCCCCGAAATACCAGGCAATTCTCCTCTGAACAAGGAACATGACAACCCCAGACGATCGTTTCGGCCTCCTTTGGGCCTCGTCAGTGAGGTGCAGCCATCTCCCTCTAAGCACATTGGGCAAGGAGTCCACGTCTGGTTTCCCCCATCACCCTTAGGGAGACTATCCCCAGGGTCATATTTACATATGCAAAACAGAATGAGAAGCAGTCTGCCAGGAACGAACAGCAGCATCAATAGCTTGTTCTATGGCCCGGTTGCCACCTGGAAGTAGCTTCTTTCTGCCCAATTGTGCTTTTCACAGAGGAAAACTTTCCTGTAGTATATCAGTCTGATCCCGCCAATATGGTCAGTCCAGCCCCGAAATACCAGGCAATTCTCCTCTGAACAAGGAACATGACAACCCCAGACGATCGTTTCGGCCTCCTTTGTGCCTCGTCAGTGAGGTGCAGCCATCTCCCTCTAAGCACATTGGGCAAGGAGTCCACGTCTGGTTTCCCCCATCACCCTTAGGGAGACTATCCCCAGGGTCATATTTACATATGCAAAACAGAATGAGAAGCAGTCTGCCAGGAACGAACAGCAGCATCAATAGCTTGTTCTATGGCCCGGTTGCCACCTGGAAGTAGCTTCTTTCTGCCCAATTGTGCTTTTCACAGAGGAAAACTTTCCTGTAGTATATCAGTCTGATCCCGCCAATATGGTCAGTCCAGCCCCGAAATACCAGGCAATTCTCCTCTGAACAAGGAACATGACAACCCCAGACGATCGTTTCGGCCTCCTTTGGGCCTCGCCAGTGAGGTGCAGCCATCTCCCTCTAAGCACATTGGGCAAGGAGTCCACGTCTGGTTTCCCCCATCACCCTTAGGGAGACTATCCCCAGGGTCATATTAATTGACAATGGCCAGCAGCTCAAGTGTAGAAGGTAATGGCCAGCAGCTTCGGTTTAACTGGTAATAGCCAACAGCACAGGTGTAGGAGGCAATGGCCAGCAGCTCAGTTGTAGAAGACAATGGCCAGCAGCTCAGGCGTAGAAGACAATGGCCAGCAGCTCAGGCGTAGAAGGCAATGGCCAGCAGCTCTGGTTTATCAGGTTATGGCTGGTTATTCAAGTATTGTAGGTAATGACTAGAAGGTCAATTTTTAACATGGTAACGACCCGCAGGTCAAGTATTGCAGGTAATGGCCAGCAGCTCATTTATATCATGTATGGACTGGCAGCTCAGGTCTAGCTGGTTATGGCCAGCAGCCCATTTATGGCAGTTAATGATCAGAACATAGAATAGCGTATGTAATTGTACTCGGGCCAGGTATAGCAGATAATGTCATCAGGTCAGGTGAAGCAGGTAATGGCCAGCAGCTCAGGTGTAGAAGCCAATGGCCAGCAGCTCAGGTGTAGAAGGCAATGGCCAGCAGCTCAGGTGTAGGAGGCAATGGCCAGCAGCTCAGGTGTAGGAGGCAATGGCCAGCAGCTCAGGTGTAGGAGGCAATGGCCAGCAGCTCAGGTGTAGGAGGCAATGGCCAGCAGCTCAGGTGTAGGAGGCAATGGCCAGCAGCTCAGGTGTAGGAGACAATGGCCAGCAGCTCAGGTGTAGGAGACAATGGCCAGCAGCTCTGGTTTAACTGGTCAGGGCCAGCAGCTTAGATGTAGCAGGTAATGGGCAACAGCTCAGGTGAAGCAGGTAATGGGCAACAGCTCAGGTGAAGCAGGTAATGGGCAACAGCTCAGGTGAAGCAGGTAATGGGCAACAGCTCAGGTGAAGCAGGTAATGGGCAACAGCTCAGGTGAAGCAGGTAATGGGCAACAGCTCAGGTGAAGCAGGTAATGTCCTGCAAACTTCCAAACTATTTTTTTTAACCTGAGGCCTGGAGACCAGGGATAGAGCCTCAGCTACCTAGGAAGATGGTCAGTTTAATCAGGGGCAAGACTCTGTTGTCTCTTACTGTGCATTACATTCCTGGAGTTTTGGTGGTTCCTAATTTCCTATGTGACATTTTAAAAAAAAAAGGGATAGAGCACCCAATCTGGGACATTCTTGTAAAATGTGGGACAGGTGCTCTTAAAGTGATGGTAAATTTTTACATGTTTTAAAATCAGTGATATTTTACAGGGATTTTTAATTGATCACTTCTAATGAAAATGCATTATAATTTATTTTTTAATTTAGCCATGCTATTTTAATATCCCTTGCTCCGGCCATCCACTTCAATTGTAATTTTTTTGCTCCAATTGATGCTGTAGCATAGGGTACTTTTTAGTAGCTAGAGTGCTGATTGAAGAGCAGTTCAAACTTTTAGTTCACCAAAAAAAAAGTTTTTTAAAATCGGTGGCTGAACCACGGGGTACTATAATAGCATGGCTAAATTAAAAAGTAAGCTACAGCGCATCTTCATTAGAAGTGATAAATTAACGCCCTTGATTCCGGACCTGATTTTGAAACAAGTTAATTTTTTTTTTACCATTTCTTTAATGTGCAAAACTTTTTTGTTGTGCAAAACAGATTTCATTTAAATTTTCACAACATTATTCCTCTCATGAAATTAACTAGGAAAAAGTATGCGGGAGTATTTCACTCATTTCTAATTAGGAATAATATTAATATAGCTAATTAATGGAATCTGTGTGGGTGCCATAGTATTCTGCCAGCAGAACAATGCTCGCTGGTAAGGTTTAGTGACTCATATTTCATCGTATGTACTTACTTTACAAACGGCAGTATGGGCTGCTTCGTTACTCAATGGCAATTTATTTTATTTTGCACGCTACACAAGTTATATGGATTGGGATGTATTGAACATTTGTATTTGACACAACCTTTAAAGTTTTTACTAGCAAAAACACTAGATCCATAACCAATTCATTGCATTCAATATAACAGAACACCACACAGCAATCCTATAAATCTTGTTCTGTTGATAAAAACAAACTCTGCATAGAGAGATGAGATATGGAATTGGAATATGAAATACATTTGAAGAAATGTTTTAAATGTCAGATGAAATAGGTAAAAAAAAAAAAAACAGTGGCAGCATAGCTATTTGTGCGAACATGTTTCAGGGAGATGTGTTAAGGGTCTGATTTACAAAGCCTAATATAAACTCTTTCATTTGCCAAGCGCTTGTGACAGTATATCATATTTAGAGATTTCAGATGGAACAAAGCTTCAACAAAATGCTAATTTGTGTAACTGGAGACTGCATCTTGTTAATGTGGTTTTTTTTTTGTTGTTGCTTCAGTGTAAAACATATGAAGCATTTAAAGTTCTGAAACTATTACTTGAATTATTTACAGCTCCATTCACTGGCTTTTCAAATGATGTCTCAAATAATTAAATAATTATACTGATGTTTATTTATGCAAGGGGAACAAATTAATATTCTGCAATGGTACAGCATTGCTTTAAAGGGATTTGTAAATAATGCATTATGTTAGAGGCATTAAGCAGTAAATAAATGTTGGCTATAATGATGTATTTAAAAGAAAGATTAGCCTCAGAATATTACATAGATGTGTTTTTCAAATTTAATTTAGTTGTTTAAAGAAATAAGTATAAAGCTATAGTTTATATAAAGTAATGGGTGTCACCATGTTGAAACCCTGGTTTCCCCTGTCTATTATGTTCTGCTGAGGATACATTCTGCAAATTGCTTTGTGGAATATAGAAATGTTAAAAGATCGTTAAATACACGTTGGAATTGCATAACCGACAACATAGTAAAAAGACAATGCAATAGCACTTACTCAAATTTTTAAAAGAGCAGTAAAAAACAAATTCTGACAAATTTCAAAATTTACTTAAGTTTGCCAGGCCCATGTATCATGTCAATGCCATGAGCCAATCATAGACTCGTATATGTGTGTGTACTGTAAACTCTTGCACATTCTCAGTTGTAGCTGGTGTCTCAAAGTGTGCATACAGGGAGTGCAGAATTATTAGGCAAATGAGTATTTTGACCACATCATCCTCTTTATGCATGTTGTCTTACTCCAAGCTGTATAGGCTCGAAAGCCTACTACCAATTAAGCATATTAGGTGATGTGCATATCTGTAATGAGAAGGGGTGTGGTCTAATGACATCAACACCCTATATCAGGTGTGCATAATTATTAGGCAACTTCCTTTCCTTTGGCAAAATCGGTCAAAAGAAGGACTTGACAGGCTCAGAAAAGTCAAAAATAGTGAGATATCGTGCAGAGGGATGCAGCACTCTTAAAATTGCAAAGCTTCTGAAGCGTGATCATCGAACAATCAAGAGTTTCATTCAAAATAGTCAACAGGGTCACAAGAAGCGTGTGGAAAAACCAAGGTAAGAAAGGCTGAAAGACGACCACCACTGAACAAGACACACAAGCTGAAACGTCAAGACTGGGCCAAGAAATATCTCAAGACTGATTTTTCTAAGGTTTTATGGACTGATGAAATGAGAGTGAGTCTTGATGGGCCAGATGGATGGGCCCGTGGCTGGATTGGTAAAGGGCAGAGAGCTCCAGTCCGACTCAGATGCCAGCAAGGTGGAGGTGGAGTACTGGTTTGGGCTGGTATCATCAAAGATGAGCTTGTGGGGCCTTTTCGGGTTGAGGATGGAGTCAAGCTCAACTCCCAGTCCTACTGCCAGTTTCTGGAAGACACCTTCTTCAAGCAGTGGTACAGGAAGAAGTCTGCATCCTTCAAGAAAAACATGATTTTCATGCAGGACAATGCTCCATCACACACGTCCAAGTACTCCACAGCGTGGCTGGCAAGAAAGGGTATAAAAGAAGAAAATCTAATGACATGGCCTCCTTGTTCACCTGATCTGAACCCCATTGAAAACCTGTGGTCCATCATCAAATGTGAGATTTACAAGGAGGGAAAACAGTACACCTCTCTGAACAGTGTCTGGGAGGCTGTGGTTGCCGCTGTACGCAATGTTGATGGTGAACAGATCAAAACACTGACAGAATCCATGGATGGCAGGCTTTTGAGTGTCCTTGCAAAGAAAGGTGGCTATATTGGTCACTGATTTGTTTTTGTTTTGTTTTTGAATGTCAGAAATGTATATTTGTGAATGTTGAGATGTTATATTGGTTTCACTGGTAAAAATAAATAATTGAAATGGGTATATATTTGTTTTTTGTTAAGTTGCCTAATAATTATGCACAGTAATAGTCACCTGCACACACAGATATCCCCCTAAAATAGCTAAAACTAAAAACAAACTAAAAACTACTTCCAAAAATATTCAGCATTGATATTAATGAGTTTTTTGGGTTCATTGAGAACATGGTTGTTGTTCAATAATAAAATTAATCCTCAAAAATACAACTTGCCTAATAATTCTGCACTCCCTGTATAAAAAGATTGTGAACAATTTGATCATTGAAATAAATTGTTGTCTACTAAAAAATATTTTTCTGTTTGTTGTGCGTCATACTTGGCGCCAAATATTTTCATTATTTAAGACCCCATTCCTATTTGCCTCTTGCCTTTTTCTATGTCAGAGGGATATGCTGTTTGCATTTTTTTCCATTCCTGAAACTGCCATATAAGGAAATTGATAATTTTGCTTTATATGTTGTTTTTTTCTCTTACATTTGCAAGATGTCTCAATCTGATCCTGTCTCAGAATTCACTGTTGGATCCCTGCTGCCTGATAACAGTTCTACCAAAGCTAAGTGCATTTGTTGTAAACTTGTGGAGATTATACCTCCAGCTGTGGTTTGTAATAGTTGTCATGATAAACATTTACATGCAGAAAATGTATCCATCAGTAGTAGTTCATTGCCTGTTGCTGTTCCCTCAATATCTAATGCACAAGTTATACCTGTAAATTTAAAAGAATTTATTTCTGATTCTATTCAGAAGGCTTTGTCTACCATTCCGCCTTCTAATAAATGTAAAAGTTCTTTTAAAACTTCTCATAGAGTTGATGAAATTTCAAATGACCGGCAACATACTGATTTATCCTTCTCTGATGAGGATCTATCTGATTCAGAAGATCCTGCCTCAGATATTGACACTGACAAATCTTCTTATTTATTTAAAATGGAGTATATTCGTTATTCGACTAAGTCTTGATAAAGGCCTAACCAGAGGCTGAAACGCATCGACATAACCAAAGTAAGTGTATTACCTGTATTTGCATTTATCTATATACCTGTATTGCAGTATTGTTCTTTTTTCAGAGGTTTTTTAGGAAATTTTTTGTTATATACTGAAGACACCCACGGACCTTCACGGACTAAGGATTCCACTATAATTTTCACTTTTACACATCCTTTTTTCACAGAAGTTTTTTACACTGTTTTTCATCACATCAATTTTATTTTAAGATGCATCACTCCTAAAAATATTTTTCTCTTGTTAAGTGTGTTCAGTCCACGGGTCATCCATTACTTATGGGATATATTCTCCTTCCCAACAGGAAGTTGCAAGAGGATCACCCAAGCAGAGCTGCTATATAGCTCCACCCCTCACATGTCATATCCAGTCATTCTCTTGCAAGTCTCAACAAAGGAGGTTGTGAGAGGAGACAGGAGTAACATTCTTCAATCAAAAGTTTATTATTTTAAAATAGCACCGGAGTGTGCTGTTTGTTCTCTCAGGCAGTATTTAGAAGAAGAATCTGCGTTTTTTCTATGATCTTAGCAGACGTAATTAAGATCCACTGGCTGTTCTTGCACATTCTGAGGAGTGGGGTACTTTCAGAGAAGGGAATAGCATGCGGGGTCCCCCGCAAATGAGGTATGTGCAGTAAAATATTTTCTAGGAATGGAATTGACTTTGAAAACACTGCTGTTACCCATATGACGTAAGTACAGCCTTTAATGCAGTAGTAGCGACTGGTATCAGGCTGATAAATGTATGCGCAGTTGAGTTATTTTCTAGGGACTAGAATTTAACTTTAAATACTGTTAGTACTGAAATAAATGTATGAGCCTTAACTGCAGTAGAAGGGACTGGTAGCAGGCTTAGTGATAACTTTGCATAACACTGGAAAGTTGTTTTTTAAAACGTTTACTGGCATGTTATTCGTTTTGTGAGGTACTTTGGTGATAAATCTTTTTGGGCATGATTTTTTTCCACATGGCTAATGTATTGCATAGACACCGTTATATCAGGTCTCCCACTGTTGTGATATGAGTGGGAGGGACCTTTTTTTAGCGCCTTGTTGCGCAGTTAAAATTCTAGCACAGTCTTCCTGCTTCTTCCTCTTTGATCCAGGACGTCTCCAGAGAGCTCAGGGGTCTTCAAAATTCATTTTTGAGGGAGGTAATCAGTCACAGCAGACCTGTGACAGTGTGTTTGACTGTGAGAAAAGCGTTAAATCTTAAATTGATTATCCGTTTTGGGTATTGAGGGGTTAATCATCCTTTTGCTAATGGGTGCAATCCTCTGCTAATTTCATACATTTACTGTTTAAAATTGGTTGCTATAACCGTATTAGTTCGTTGTTATTTCAACTGTGACAGTTTTTTTTTTTTTGTGTGTTTTTAAAAGCGCTGCAGCGTTTTTTATATTGCTTGTAAACTTATTGAAAGAAATTTCCAAGCTTGATAGCTTCATTGCTAGTCTGTTTAAACATGTCTGACACAGATGAATCTGCTTGCTCATTATGTTTAAAGGCCAATGTGGAGCCCAATAGAAATGTGTACCAATTGTATTGATGTTACTTTAAATAAAAGTCTGTCTTTACCGGTAAAGAGATTATCACCAGACAACGAGGGGGAAGTTATGCCGCCTAACTCTCCTCACGTGTCAGTACCTTTGCCTCCCGCTCAGGAGGTGCATGAGATTGTGGCGCCAAGCACATCAAGGCATTTACAAATCACTTTACAAGATATGGCTAATGTTATGAAAGAAGTATTATCTAATTTGCCTGAGTTAAGAGGCAAGCGCGATAGCTCTGGGTTAAGGACAGAGCGCGCTGATGATATGAGGGCCATGTCTGACACTGCGTCACAATTTGCAGAACATGAGGACGGAGAGCTTCATTCTGTGGGTGACGGATCTGATCCAGGGAGACCGGATTCAGACATTTAAAATTTTAAATTTAAGCTTGAGAACCTCCGTGTATTGCTAGGGGAGGTATTAGCGGCTCTGAATGATTGCGACACGGTTGCAATCCCAGAGAAATTATGTAGGCTGGATAAATACTATGCGGTACCGGTGTGTACTGACGTTTTTCCTATACCTAAAAGGCTTACAGAGATTATTAACAAGGAGTGGGATAAACCCGGTGTGCCTTTTTCCCCTCCTCCGATATTTAGAAAAATGTTCCCAATAGATGCCACCACACGAGACTTATGGCAGACAGTCCCTAGGGTGGAGGGAGCAGTTTCTACTTTAGCCAAGCGTACCACTATTCCGGTGGAGGATAGTTGTGCTTTCTCAGATCCAATGGATAAAAAATTAGAAGGTTACCTTAAGAAAATGTTTGTTCAACAAGGTTTTATATTACAGCCCCTTGCATGCATTGTGCCCGTCACTGCTGCAGCGGCTTTCTGGTTTGAGTCTCTGGAAGAGGCTATTCGCACAGCACCATTGGATGAGACTTTGAACAAGCTTAAAGCCCTTAAGCTAGCTAATGCATTTGTTTCGGATGCCGTTGTGCATTTAACCAAACTAACGGCTAAGAACTCCGGATTCGACCATTCAGGCGCGCAGAGCGCTATGGCTTAAATCCTGGTCAGCAGATGTAACCTCTAAATCTAAATTGCTTAATATTCCTTTCAAAGGGCAAACCTTATTCGGGCCCGGCTTGAAGGAGATTATTGCTGACATTACTGGAGGTAAGGGTCACACTCTTCCTCAGGACAGGGCCAAATCAAAGGCCAAACAGTCTAGTTTTCGTGCCTTTCGTAATTTCAAGGCAGGAGCAGCATCAACTTCCTCCGCTCCAAAACAGGAAGGAACTGCTGCTCGTTACAGACAGGGTTGGAAAAGCAACCAGTCCTGGAACAAGGGCAAGCAGGCCAGAAAGCCTACTTCTGCCCCTAAGACAGCATGAAGAGAGGGCCCCCTATCCGGAAACGGATCTAGTGGGGGGACAGACTCTCTCTTCGCCCAGGCTTGGGCAAGAGATGTCCAGGATCCCTGGGCGTTGGAGATTATATCTCAGGGATACCTTCTGGACTTCAAAGCTTCTCCTCCACAAGGGAAATTTCATCTTTCAAGGTTATCAGCAAACCAAATAAAGAAAGAGGCTTTTCTTCACTGTGTACAAGACCTCCTAGTAATGGGGGTGATCCACCCAGTTCCGCGGACGGAACAAGGGCAAGGATTTTACTCAAATCTCTTTGTGGTTCCCAAGAAAGAGGGAACCTTCAGACCAATCTTGGACCTAAAGATCTTAAACAAGTTCCTAAGAGTTCCATCATTCAAAATGGAGACTATTCGAACCATCCTACCCATGATCCAAGAGGGTCAGTATATGACCACAGTGGACTTAAAGGATGCCTACCTTCACATACCGATTCACAAAGATCATTATCGGTACCTAAGGTTTGCCTTTCTAGACAGGCATTACCAGTTTGTAGCTCTTCCCTTCGGGTTAGCTACGGCCCCGAGAATTTTTACAAAGGTTCTGGGCTCGCTTCTGGCGGTACTAAGACATAGCGGTGGCTCCGTACTTAGACGACATTCTGATACAAGCGTCAAGTTTTCAAAATGCAAAGTCTCATACAGAGAGAGTTCTAGCATTTCTGAGGTCGCATGGGTGGAAAGTGAACATGGAAAAGAGTTCTCTGTTACCACTCACAAGGGTTCGCTTTCTAGGGACTCTTATAGATTCTGTAGAGATGAAGATTTACCTGACGGAGTCCAGGTTATCAAAAATCCTATTGCTTGCCGTGTCCTTCATTCCATTCCAAGCCCATCAGTAGCTCAGTGCATGGAAGTAATCGGCTTAATGGTCACGGCAATGGACATAGTGCCATTTGTGCGCCTGCATCTCAGACCGCTGCAATTATGCATGCTGAGTCAGTGGAATGGGGAATATTCAGATCTGTCCCCTTTACTAAATCTGGACCAGGAGACCAGAGATTCTCTTCTCTGGTGGTTGTCTCGGATTCATCTGTCCAAGGGAATGACTTTTCGCAGACCAGATTGGACGATTGTAACAACAGATGCCAGCCTGCTAGGCTGGGGCGCAGTCTGGAATTCCCTGAAGGCTCAGGGATCATGGACTCAGGAGGAGAAACTCCTTCCAAAAAAGATTCTGGAATTAAGAGCGATATTCAATGCTCTTCTAGCTTGGCCTCAGTTAGCAACACTGAGGTTCATCAGATTTCAGTCGGACAACATCACAACTGTGGCTTACATCAATCATCAAGGGGGAACCAGGAGTTCCCTAGTGATGTTAGAAGTCTCAAAGAGAATTCGCTGGGCAGAGTCTCACTCTTGCCATCTGTCAGCGATCTACATCCCAGGCGTGGAGAACTGGGAGGCGGACTTTCTAAGCCGCCAGACCTTTCACCCGGGGAAGTGGGAACTTCACCCGGAGGTATTTGCTCAACTGATTCTTCGGAACTGGATCTCATGGCTTCTCGCCAGAACGCCAAGCTTCCTTGTTACGGATCCAGGTCCAGGGACCCGGGAGCGGTGCTGGTAGATGCACTAGCAGCCCCTTGGATTTTCAACATGGCTTATGTGTTCCCACCGTTTCCGTTGCTGCCTCATCTGATTGCCAGGATCAAACAGGAGAGAGCATCAGTGATTCTGATAGCGCCTGTGTGGCCACGCAGGACCTGGTATGCAGACTTAGTGGACATGTCGTCCTGTCCACCATGGTCTCTGCCTCTGAGGCAGGACCTTCTACTTCAGGGTCCTTTCAACCATCCAAGCCTAATTTCTCTGAGGCTGACTGCATGGAGATTGAACGCTTGATTCTCTCAAAGCGTGGTTTCTCGGAGTCGGTTATTGATACATTTATACAGGCTCGGAAACCGGTTACCAGAAAAATTTACCATAAGATATGGCGTAAATATTTATGTTGGTGCGAATCCAAGAGTTACTCATGGAGTAAGGTTAGGATTCCTAGGATATTGTCTTTTCTACAAGAGGGTTTAGAAAAGGGTTTATCCGCTAGTTCGTTAAAGGGACAGATTTCTGCTCTGTCTATTCTTTTACACAAACGTCTGGCAGAGAATCCAGACGTTCAGGCTTTTTGTCAGGCTTTGGCTAGGATTAAGCCTGTGTTTAAAACTGTTGCTCCTCCGTGGAGCTTAAACTTGGTTCTTAAAGTTCTTCAGGGTGTTCCGTTTGAACCCCTTCATTCCATTGATATTAAGCTTTTATCTTTGAAAGTTCTGTTTTTGATGGCTATTTCCTCGGCTCGAAGAGTCTCTGAGTTATCTGCCTTACATTGCGATTCTCCTTATCTGATTTTTCATTCAGACAAGGTAGTTTTGCGTACTAAACCTGGATTTTTACCTAAGGTTGTTTCTAATAGGAATATCAATCAGGAGATTGTTGTTCCATCATTATGTCCTAACCCTTCTTCAAAGAAGGAACGTCTTTTGCATAATCTGGATGTAGTCCGTGCCCTGAAGTTCTACTTACAGGCAACTAAGGATTTTCGGCAAACTTCTTCTCTGTTTGTCGTTTATTCTGGACAGAGGAGAGGTCAAAAGGCTTCGGCCGCCTCTCTCTCTTTATGGCTTCGTAGCATAATACGTTTAGCCTATGAGACTGCTGGACAGCAGCCCCCTGAAAGAATTACAGCTCATTCCACTAGAGCTGTGGCTTCCACCTGGGCCTTTAAGAATGAGGCCTCTGTTGAACAGATTTGCAAGGCTGCAACTTGGTCTTCACTTCATACCTTTTCAAAATGTTGCAAATTTGACACTTTTGCTTCTTCGGAGGCTGGTTTTGGGAGAAAGGTTCTACAGGCAGTGGTTCCTTCTGATTAATGTTCCTGCCTTGTCCCTCCCATCATCCGTGTACTTTAGCTTTGGTATTGGTATCCCATAAGTAATGGATGACCCGTGGACTGAACACACTTAACAAGAGAAAACATAATTTATGCTTACCTGATAAATTTATTTCTCTTGTAGTGTGTTCAGTCCACAGCCCGTCCTGTCTTTTTTTGAGGCAGTTCTAAATTTTAATTAAAACTCCAGTCACCACTGCACCCTATAGTTTCTCCTTTCTCGTCTTGTTTCGGTCGAATGACTCGATATGACATGTGAGGGGTGGAGCTATATAGCAGCTCTGCTTGGGTGATCCTCTTGCAACTTCCTGTTGGGAAGGAGAATATATCCCATAAGTAATGGATGACCCGTGGACTGAACACACTACAAGAGAAATAAATTTATCAGGTAAGCATAAATTATGTTTTTTTTATTGAAGTTTTTTATTGATTGATTTTTTCACAACACAATACATTGCTGTTTTTTTTCACCTTGACATGATCACTTACCATTTACCCCATTCAACTACGGACACTTTGGATTTTACTTTTCTGGACTGGTTTTTATTGGTGTTCTCATATACAGTACACAGGACTGTGACTTTCCGATTTCGTCAGGACTTACTATTTGATTTTATTATTTGTTGTACATGGATCCATGATTTTTATTGTATATCTATTTTTATTGTATATCTGTTTGACATGTATTAAATTTTACTTGTTCAGCCACCGGATTAACTTTTAGCTAATAACTGTCACCTCAGCCTACTGTGGCGCTCGCCTCATCACCTCATACTCAGAGTAATGTCTCTTAGGGGTGCAGAATAGGATTCAGAGTAAGACCGCCTGTGAGAAGATTTTTTCTCTCAAGCATTCCAGCAAACCCAGTAAAGGCTCAGGCTTTCCTGAAGTGTGTTTCAGATCTGGAGTTATCAGGGGTAATAATGCCAGTTCCGTTTCAGGAACAGGGTCTGGTGTTTTATTCAAATCTATTCATTGTCCCAAAGAAAGAAAATTCATTCAGACCAGTTTTGGATCAAAAGATTTTGAATCGATATGTAAGAGTACCAACTTTCAAGATGGTGACTATAAGGACTATTCTGCCTTTTGTTCAGCAAGGACATTATATGTCCACAATAGACTTACAGGATTCATATCTTCATATTCCGATTCATCCGGATCACTATCAGTTCCTGAGATTCTCTTTTCTAGACAAGCATTACCAATTTGTTGCTCTTCCTTTTGGCCTAGCGACAGCTCCAAGAATCTTTTCAAAGGTTCTCGGTGTCCTACTCTCTGTAATCAGAGAGCGGAATATTGCGGTGTTTCCTTATTTGGATGATATCTTGGTACTCGCTCAGTCTTTACGTTCTGCAGAATCTCACACGAATCATCTAGTGTTGTTTCTTCAAAGGCACAGTTGGAGGATCAATTTACCAAAAAGTTATTTGATTCCTCAGACAAAGGTAACCTTTTTAGGTTTCCAGATGGATTTAGTGTCCATGACTTTGTCTCTAACAGACAAGAGACATTTGAAATTGGTTGCAGCCTGTCGGAACCTTCAGTCTCAGTCATTCCCTTCAGTAGCTATGTGCATGGAAGTTTTTGGTCTCATGACTGCAGCATTGGACGCAATCCCCTTTGCTCGTTTTCATATGAGACCTTTCCAGCTTTGTATGCTGAACCAATGGTGCAGGAATTATATAAGGATATCACAATTAATATCCTTAAATCCCAATGTTTGACTTTCTCTGACTTGGTGGTTAGATCACCATCGTATAATTCTAGTGGCCTCTTTTGTTCATCCAACCTGGACTGTGATCACAACAGATGCAAGTCTTTCAGGTTGGGGAGCTGTTTGGGGATCTTTGAGAGCACAAGGGGTTTGGAAGTCTCAAGAGGCGAGATTACCAATCAATATTTTGGAACTCCATGCAATTCTCAGGGCTCTTCAGTTTTGGCCTCTGTTGAAGAGAGAACCATTCATTTGTTTTCAGACAGACAATATCACAACTGTAGCATATGTCAATCATCAGGGTGGGACTCACAGTCCTCAAGCTATGAAAGAAGTATCTTGGATACTTGTTTGGGCGGAATCCAGCTCCTGACTAATTTCTGCGGTTCATATCCCAGGTATAGACAATTGGGAAGTGGATTATCTCAGTCATCAGACTTTACATCCAGGAGAATGGTCTCTCCACCCAGATGTGTTTTCTCAAATTGTTCAGATGTGGGGGCTTCCAGAAATAGATCTGATGGCTTCTCATCTAAACAAAAATCTTCCCAGGTACCTGTCCAGGTCCAGGGATCCTCAGGTGGAAGCAGTGGATGCGTTGACACTTCCTTGGTGTTATCAACCTGCTTATATTTTCCCGCCTCTAGTTCTTCTTCCAAGAGTGATCTCCAAGTTCATCATGGAGCAATCGTTTGTGCTGCTGGTGGCTCCAGCATGGTCTCACAGGTTTTGGTATGCGGATCTTGTTCGGATGACCAGTTGCCAACCATGGCCACTTCCGTTAAGGCCAGACCTTCTATCTCAAGGTTCATTTTTCCATCAGGATCTCAAATCATTAAATTTCAATGTATGGAAATTGAATGCTTAGTGCTTAGTCATAGAGGTTTCTCTGACTCAGTGATTAATACTATGTTGCAGGTTCGTAAATCTGTTTCTAGAAAGATTTATTATCGAGTTGGGAAGACTTACATTTCATGGTGTTCTTCTCATAAATTCTCTTGGCATTCTTTTAGAATTTCTAGAATTTTACAGTTTCTTCAGGATGGTTTGGATAAAGGTTTGTCTGCAAGTTCCTTGAAAGGACAAATCCCTGCTCTTTCTGTTTTATTCCACAGGAAAATTTCTAAACTTCCTGATATTCATTGTTTTGTAAAGGCTTTGGTTCGTATCAAGCCTGTCATTAAATCAATCTCTCCTCCTTGGATCAATCTCTCCTCCTTGGAGTCTTAATTTGGTTTTGAAGGCTTTACAGGCTCCTCCATTTGAGCCTATGCATTCTTTGGACATTAAACTACTTTCTTGGAAAGTGTTGTTCCTTTTTGCCATCTCTTCTGCTAGAAGAGTTTCTGAATTATCTGCTCTTTCTTGTGATTCTCCTTTTCTGATTTTTCATCAGGATAAGGCAGTTTTGCGGACTTCATTTAAATTCTTACCTAAGGTTGTGAATTCTAACAACATTAATAGAGAAATTGTTGTCCCTTCTTTGTTTCCTAATCCTAAGAATTCTTTGGAGAGATCTTTACATTCTTTGGATGTGGTGAGAGCTCTGAAATATTATGTTGAAACCACTAAAGATTTTAGGAAGACTTCTAGACTATTTGTTATCTTTTCTGGTTCCAGTAAAGGTCAGAAGGCTTCTGCCGTTACTTTGGCATCGTGGTTAAAGCTTTGGATTCATCAAGCTTATTTGCAGTCGGGTAAAGCCCTGCCTCAGAGTATTACAGCTCATTCTACTAGATTAGTTTCCACTTCTTGGGTTTTTAAGAATGAAGCTTCAGTTGATCAGATTTCCAAAGCAGCAACTTGGTCTTCTTTGCATACATTTACTAAATTCTACAATTTTTATGTATTTGCTTCTTCGGAAGCAGTTTTTGGTAGGAAAGTTCTTCAGGCAGCTGTTTCAGTTTGATTCTTCTGCTTATGATTTAAGTTTTTATTTTTATTTTTTAAGAATAAACTTATATTTTGGGATGTGGATTAATTTCCTTCAGCGAAATGGCTGTTTTATGTTGTCCCTCCCTCTCTAGTGACTCTTGCGTGGAGTTCCACATCTTGGGTATTGCTATCCCATACGTCACTAGCTCATGGACTCTTGCTAATTACATGAAATAAAACATAATTTATGTAAGAACTTACCTGATAAATTCATTTTTCATTTTGGCAAGAGTCCTTTTTTTTATGGTCGTTATGATTTTTTTCTATAAAGCACAATTATTTCCAAATTCCTTTGTTGATGCTTTTTACTCCTTTATCACCCCACTACTTGGCTATTCGTTAAACTGAATTGTGGGTGTGGTGAGGGGTGTATTTATAGGCATTTTGAGGTTAGGGAAACTTTGCCCCTCCTGGTAGGATTGTATATCCCATAAGTCACTAGCTCATGGACTCTTGCCAATATGAAAGAAATTAATTTATCAGGTAAGTTTTTACATAAATTATGTTTTTATAGATAAATATTTCTGAAATACTTTAATTTAGAAAACTGGCGCTAGGCTAATGTTATATAATTCTGCACTATGTGCAGAATTATTTAACATTATTTAGTGGGTTTACTGGCCCTTTAATATATTACAAATGTCCTGTTCTACCAAAGGTTTCTGTGTGATTATATTGGGCTTTTATCTATATAGAAGATATTATCACATATTATTGGTTTTGCAGTTCTCAAAACTATGAATTTCTGTGTATTCTAAGACATTTTTTACTGTAAATAAGAGGCATGTTATTTCTACAAACATAGATAGTTAGGAAATAGGCTTAAAGGGATATACATTTTTTTTTCTTTCATAATTCAGATAGAGCATTCCATTTTAAACAACATTCAGATTTACTTCTATTATTACATTTGACTCATTCTCTTGGTATCCTTTGTTGAAATAGCAGAAATGTACTACTGGGAGCTAGCTGAACATATTGGTGAGTTATTATTATTTTTCTCCTTCTAATAAAGTGCAGTTGAAACATTAACAAATATAAATGATTAACCTATTAAACTGGAGATTATTTCATAATTATCAATCAGCTAGATTACGAGTTTGGAGTTAAAAAGCAACGTTAGGCCGCTATTACAGGTCTTGTAGGTATAGGTGTACCGCATACCTTTTTGGCCGTCACCTAACATCAGTACCGCACTTTTAAAATAGTCCTTTTTTAATTGGACTCCCATAGCCGGTATTATGAGTTTGCCTGGGAGGCCAAAAAGTGAGCGGTACACCCTATAGCCGGTATTACGAGTTTGCCTGGAAAGCCAAAAAGTGAGCGGTACACCCTATAACCGTCAAGATCCGTACCGCCATCTAAAGTCAGTAGTTATTAGTTTTACGTTACAAATCTGTACCATAAAACTCATAACTAAAGTGTTAAAAAGTACACTAACACCCATAAACTACCTATTAACCCCTAAACCAAGGCCCTCCCGCATTGCAAACACTATAATGAATTTACCCCTAATCTGCCGCTCCGGATATCGCCGCCATTTAAAAAAATTATTAAACCCTATTCCGCCGCTTCCCGACATCGGCGCCACTATAATAAACCTATTAACCCTTAAACCGCCGCCCTCCCGCATCGCAAACAAATTTAAAGATTATTAACCCCTAATCTGCCGCCCACACCACCACTATAACAAACCTATTAACCACTAAACCGCAAGCACCCAACAAAATATACTTAAATTATTAACCCCTTAACCTCTGACCTCCCACATCACTAACTCTACATAAATATACCCCTAAGCCTAACCCTAACGTAACCCTAAGTCTAACCCTAACACCCCTAACTTAAATATAATTAAAATAAATCTAAACCTTACAATTATTACCTAAATAATTCATATTTAAACTAAATACATACTAATCTGTAAAATAAAACCTAAGCTAGCTACACTATAACTAATAGTTATATTGTAGCTATCTTAGGTTTTATTTTAATTTCACAGGTAAGTTTGTATTTATTTTAACTAGGTAGACTAGCGAGTAAATAGTTATTAACTATTTACTAACTACCTAAATATTAAAATAAATACAAAGTTACCTGTGAAATAAAACCTAACCTGCCTTACACTAACACCTAATATTACAATAAAATGAAATAAATTAAATTATTAAAATACAATTTTCTAAATTACAAAAAATAAACCCTAAATCACAAAAAATAAAAAACGAAATTATCAAAAATAAAAACAAATTACTCCTAATCTAATAGCCCTATCAAAATAAAAAGCCCCCCCCCCCCAAATAAAATAAAAAACTAGCCTACACTAAACTTCCAATGGCCCTTTAAAGGGCCTTTTGAGGGGCATTGCCCCAAAGAAATCGGCTCTTTTACCTGTAAAAAAAAATACAAACACACCCCAACAGTAAAACCTACCACCCAACCAACCAACCCCCCAAATAAAAACCTATCCAAATAAACCTAAGATAACCATTGCCCTGAAAAGGGCATTTGGATGGTCATTGCCCTTAAAAGGGTCATTTAGCTCTTTTACATTGCCCAAACACATCCACCCAAAAAAAAACCCTGATGATCCACTAACAGTTATTGAAGTCCGGACATCCATCTTCATCCGGGTGGCAAAGTCTTCATCCAGACGGCATCTTCTATCTTCAGCCATCCGGCACGGAGCGGGTCCATCTTCAAGACATCCATCGCAGAGCATCCTCTTCTTACGATCGTCGCTGGAAAATGAAGTTTCCCTTAAAGTGACGTCATCCAAGATGGCGTCCCTTACATTCCTATTGACTGAAAGATTTCTATCAGCCAATAGGAATTAAAGAGGAAAAAATCCTATTGGCTGTTGCAATCAGGCAATAGGATTGAACTTTCATCCTATTGGCTGTTCCAATCAGCCAATAGAATGAGAGTTCAATCCTATTGGCTGATAGAAATATTTCAGCCAATAGGAATGTATGGGAAGCCATCTTGGATGACGTCACTTAAAGGGAAAGCGACGATCATAAGAAGAGGATGCTCCGCGCCGGATGTCTTGAAGATGGACCCGCTCTGCGCCGGATGGATGAAGATAGAAGATGCCGTCTAGATGAGGACTTCGCCGGCTTGATGAAGATGAGAGGCCGTCTGGATGAAGACTTCTTGCCGCCTGGATAATGACTTCGCCGGCTAGATGAAGATGGATGTCCGGACTTCGATAATTGTAAGTGGATCATTGGGGGTTAGTGTTAGGTTTATTTTAAGGGTTTTTTGGGTGGGGGTTTTTTAGCTTAGGGTTTGGTCAATGTAAAAGAGCTAAATGCCCATCCAAATGCCCTTTTCAGGGCAATGGTTAGCTTAGGTTTATTTAGATAGGTTGGATGGTTGGGTGGTGGGTTTTACTGTTGGGGGGTGTTTAAAAAAAAATACAAAGGTAAAGGAGCTGATTTATTTGGGGCATTGCCCCATTAAAGGCCCTTTTAAAGGCCATTGGCAGTTTAGTGTAGGCTAGAGTTTTTTTTTTAATTGGGGGGGGTGCTTTTTTATTTTGATAGGGCTATTAGATTAGGAGTAATTCGGTTTTATTTTTGATAATTTCGTTTTTTATTTTTTGTAATTTAGTGTTTATTTCTTTTTGTAATTTAGAAAATTGTATTTTAATAATTTAATTTATTTTATTGTAATATTAGGTGTTAGTGTAAGGCAGTTTAGGTTTTATTTCTCTTGTAAGGTGTATCCAGTCCACGGATCATCCATTACTTGTGGGATATTCTCCTTCCCAACAGGAAGCTGCAAGAGGATCACCCACAGCAGAGCTGTCTATATAGCTCCTCCCCTAACTGCCACCTCCAGTCATTCTCTTGCAGCTCTCGACAAGCATGGAAGCAGTTAGAGAGATGTGGTGTAATTTAGTTGTTTTTCTTCAATTCAAAAGTTTATTTTTAAATGGTACCGGAGTTGTACTATTTTTGGTCTCAGGCAGAAAATAGAAGAAGAGTCTGCCTGTGGTCTCTGATGATCTTAGCAGGTTGTAACTAAGATCCATTGCTGTTCTCACACATAACTGAAGAGAGAGGTAACTTCAGCTTGGGGAATGGCGTGCAGGGTATCCTGCTATGAGGTATGTGCAGTCTAAATTTTTCTAGAGAAATGTATATGCTAGAAAATGCTGTTGATACCGGATTTATTTAAGGTAAGCCTGATTACAGTAATTTAATAATGACTAGTATCATGCTTACTATTAGAGGTAACACTGAAATTACTGAAATATAAGACATTTGCTGGGAGTCCTTAAACGTTTTTTATATGCTGTTTGGTGATAAAACTTTATTGGGGCCCAGTTTTTCCACATGGCTGGCTAAAATTTGCCTAGGGATAGTTTTGTTAGGCCTCTCACTGTGTAGACAGGAGTGGGAGGTGCCTAATTTCACGCCTAAATGCGCATTAGCTTTTGCAGACTGAGACATCCAGTTTCCTTGAAAGAGTTCCCTGAATGCTTAGGACCTCACTGAAGGGTTTTGGTGCTTTCCAAAGTCGTTTGTATGGCAAGGTAGGGCCACAGCAGAGCTGTGGCAGTTTGTTGTGACTGTTAAAAAAACGTCTATTTAGTTTTTTTTTATCTGTTTTTGAAACTAAGGGGTTAATCATCCATTTGCAAGTGGGTGCGATGCTCTGTTAGCCTATTATACACACTGTAAAAATTTTGTTTGATTTACTGCTTTTTTTCACTGTTTTTCAAATTCTGACCTTTTTTATTTTTCTTAAAGGCACAGTACCGTTTTTATTTTTTGCTTGTTAACTTTCTGTAAAGTGTTTTCCAAGCTTGCTGGTCTCATTGCTAGTCTGTTTAAACATGTCTGACATAGAGGAAACTCCTTGTTCATTATGTTTAGAAGCCATGGTGGAACCTCCTCTTAGAATGTGTACCAAATGTACTGATTTCACTTTAAGTTTTAAAGACCATATTTTGTCTTTAAAAGATTTATCACCAGAGGAATCTGACAAGGGGGAAGTTATGCCGACTAACTCGCCCCACGTGTCAGAGCCTTTGACTCCCGCTCAAGGGACACATGCTCAAGAGGCGCCAAGTGCATCTAGCGTGCCCATGGCGTTTACTTTGCAAGACATGGCGGCAGTCATGGATAATACACTGTCAGCGGTATTATCCAGACTACCTGGGTTACGAGGAAAGCGAGACAGCTCTGGGGTTAGAAGAAATTCAGAGCACTCTGACGCTTTAATTGCTATGTCTGATACCCCCTCACAATATGCAGAAGCTGAGGAAGGAGAGCTTCTTTCTGTGGGTAATGTGTCTGACTCAGGGAAGATGATTCAACCTGATTCTGATATGGCAACATTTAAATTTAAGCTTGAACACCTCCGCGTGTTACTCAGGGAGGTTTTGGCTACTCTGAATGACTGCGACACCATTGCAGTGCCAGAGAAATTGTGCAGATTGGATAAATACTATGCAGTACGTGTTTTCACTGATGTTTTTCCAATGCCTAAAAGGTTTTCAGAAATTGTTGCTAAGGAATGGGAAAGACCAGGTGTACCGTTCTCTCCCCCTCCTATTTTTAAGAAATTGTTCCAATAGATACCGCCACACGGGACTTATGGCAGACGGTCCCTAAGGTGGAGGAAGCAGTTTCTACCCTAGCTAAGCGTACTACTATCCCCGTCGAGGACAGTTGTGCTTTCTTAAATCCAATGGATAAAAAATTAGAGGTTACCTTAAGAAAATGTTTACTCAACAAGGTTTTATTCTACAGCCTCTTGCATGCATTGCCCCAGTCACTGCTGCGGCGGCCTTCTGGTTTGAGTCTCTGGAAGAGGCTTTACAGGTAGAGACCCCATTGGACGATATACTTGACAAGCTTAGAGCACTTAAGCTAGCCAATTCATTTGTTTCTGATGCCATTGTTTATTTGACTAAACTAACGGCTAAGAATTCTGGTTTTGCTATTCAGGTGCGTAGGGCGCTATGGCTTAAATCATGGTCAGCTGACGTTACTTCAAAGTCTAAGCTTCTTAATATTCCCTTCAAGGGGCAGACCCTATTCGGGCCTGGTTTGAAGGAGATCATTTCTCCAAAATTGGTGTGTCCGGTCCACGGCGTCATCCTTACTTGTGGGATATTCTCTTCCCCAACAGGAAATGGCAAAGAGTCCCAGCAAAGGTGGCCATATAGTCCCTCCTAGGCTCCGACCACCCCAGTCATTCTCTTTGCCGTTGCACAGGCAACATCTCCACGGAGATGGTTAAGAGTTTTTTGGTGTTTAAATGTAGTTTTTATTCTTCTATCAAGTGTTTGTTATTTTAAAATAATGCTGGTATGTACTATTTACTCTGAAACAGAAAAGGATGAAGATTTCTGTTTGTGAGAGGAAGATGATTTTAGCAGACAGTAACTAAAATCGATTGCTGTTTCCACATAGGACTGTTGAGATGAAGTAACTTCAGTTGGGGGAAGCAGTTAGCAGACTTTTCTGCTTAAGGTATGACTAGCCATATTTCTAACAAGACGATGTAATGCTGGAAGGCTGTCATTTCCCCTCAGGGGGACCGGTAAGCCATTTTCTTAGTCAAACAAACAGAATAAAGGGCTTATTATGGGCTAAAAAACTGGTAGACATTTTTATGGGCTAAATCGATTGCTTTATTTGGGCATTTTATTCATATGTATGCTGACAATTTGCATTTATAAACTTGGGGAACGTTTAAACGGCAGGCACTGTGTTAGACACCTTTTCCAGTCAGGGGGCCTTCCTAGTTGTAGACTGAGCCTCATTTTCGCGCCATTACTGCGCAGTTGTTTTTTGAGAGCAGGGCATGCAGATGCATGTGTGAGGATCTAAAAATTGCTGGAAAAGCTTCTAGAAGGCGTCAATTGGTATCGTATTCCCCTCTGGGCTTGGTTGGGTCTCAGCAACGACTATAGCTGGGACTGTATAGGGGTTAAATTTATAAACGGCTCCGGTTCCGTTATTTTAAGGGTTAAAGCTCTGAAATTTGGTGTGCAATACTATTAATGCTTTAAGACACTGTGGTGAATTTTTTGAACAATTCCTTCATACTTTTTCACATATTCAGTAATAAAGTGTTTTCTGTTTAAAATTTAAAGAGACAGTAACGGTTTTGTTTTAAAACGTTTTTTGTGCTTTGTTGACAAGTTTAAGCCTGTTTAACGTGTCTGTACCTTCAGATAAGCTATGTTCTATATGTATGAAAGCCAATGTGTCTCCCCATTTAAATTTATGTGATAATTGTGCCATAGCGTCCAAACAAAGTAAGGACAGTACTGCCACAGATAATGAAATTGCCCAAGATGATTCCTCAGATGAGGGGAGTAAACATGATACTACATCATCTCCTACTGTGTCTCCACCAGTTTTGCCCACGCAGGAGGCCCCTAGTACATCTAGTGCGCCAATACTTATTACCATGCAACAATTAACGGCTGTAATGGATAACTCCATAGCAAATATTTTATCAAAAATGCCTACTTATCAGAGAAAGCGCGATTGCTCTGTTTTAAACACTGAAGAGCAGGAGGGCGCTGATGATAATTGTTCTGTCATACCCTCACACCAATCTGAAGGGGCCATGAGGGAGGTTTTGTCAGATGGAGAAATTTCAGATTCAAGGAAAAATTTCTCAACAAGCTGAACCTGATGTTGTGACATTTAAATTTAAATTAGAACATCTCCGCGCACTGCTTAAGGAGGTGTTATCTACTCTGGATGATTGTGACAACTTGGTCATTCCAGAGAAATTATGCAAGATGGACAAGTTCCTAGAGGTTCCGGTGCACCCCGACGCTTTTCCTATACCCAAGCGGGTGGCGGACATAGTAAATAAGGAGTGGGAAAAGCCCGGCATACCTTTTGTTCCCCCCCCCTATATTTAAGAAATTATTTCCTATGGTCGACCCCAGAAAGGACTTATGGCAGACAGTCCCTAAGGTCGAGGGGGCAGTTTCTACTCTAAACAACGCACTACTATTCCTATCGAAGATAGTTGTGCTTTCAAAGATCCTATGGATAAAAAATTGGAAGGTTTGCTTAAAAAGATTTTTGTACAGCAAGGTTACCTTCTACAACCAATTTTGTGCATTGTTCCTGTCACTACAGCTGCGTGGTACTGGTTCGAGGAACTAGAAAAGTCGCTCAGTAGAGAGACTCCATATGAGGAGGTTATGGACAGAGTTCACGCACTTAAATTGGCTAACTCTTTTATTTTAGATGCCGCTTTGCAATTAGCTAGATTAGTGGCGAAAAATTCAGGGTTTGCTATCGTGGCACGCAGAGCGCTTTGGCTAAAGTCTTGGTCAGCGGATGTGTCATCCAAGACAAAATTGCTTAACATCCCTTTCAAAGGTAAAACTCTATTTGGACCAGAATTGAAAGAGATTATTTCAGACATCACTGGGGGAAAGGGCCACGCCCTTCCACAAGATAGGCCTTTCAAGGCTAAAAATAAGTCTAATTTTCGTTCCTTTTGCAATTTCAGGAACGGACCAGCCTCTATTTCTGCATCCTCTAAGCAAGAGGGTAATGCCTCACAACCCAAACCAGCCTGGAAACCGATGCAAGGCTGGAACAAGGGTAAGCAGGCCAAGAAGCCTGCCGCTGCTAACAAAACAGCATGAAGGAGTAGCCCCCGATCCGGGACCGGATCTAGTGGGGGGCAGACTCTCTCTCTTTGCTCAGGCTTGGGCAAGAGATGTTCAGGATCCCTGGGCGCTAGAAATAGTTTCTCAAGGTTATCTCCTGGAATTCAAGGAACTACCCCCAAGGGGAAGTTTCCACATGTCTCACTTATCCTCAAACCAAATAAAGAGACAGGCATTCTTACATTGTGTAGAAGACCTGTTAAAGATGGGAGTGATACACCCAGTTCCAATAAAGGAACAAGGAATGGGATTTTATTCCAATCTGTTCGTAGTTCCCAAAAAAGAGGGAACTTTCAGACCAATTTTGAATTTGAAGATCCTAAACAAATTTCTCAGGGTACCATCGTTCAAGATGGAAACCATTCGAACGATTCTACCCACTATCAAGGAAAGTCAATTTATGAATATCGTGGATCTAAAGGATGCGTACCTACATATTCCTATCCACAAAGAACATCATCAGTTCCTAAGGTTCGCTTTTCTGGACAAGCATTACCAGTTTGTGGCCCTCCCATTCGGGTTAGCCACTACTCCAAGGATTTTCACAAAGGTGCTAGGGTCCCTTCTAGCGGTTCTAAGACCGAGGGGCATTGCAGTAGTACCTTACTTGGACGACATTCTAATACAAGCGTCGTCCCTGTCAAATGCAAAGGCTCATACAGACATCGTTCTAGCCTTTCTCAGATCACACGGATGGAAGGTGAACATAGAAAAAAGTTCTCTGTCTCCGTCGACAAGAGTTCCCTTCTTGGGAACAATAATAGATTCCTTAGAAATGAGGATTTTTCTGACAGAGGTCAGAAAATCAAAACTTCTAAGCTCTTGTCAAGTGCTTCATTCTGTTCCTCGTCCTTCCATAGCGCAGTGCATGGAAGTAGTAGGGTTGATGGTTGCAGCAATGGACATAGTTCCTTTTGCATGAATTCATCTAAGACCATTACAACTGTGCATGCTCAAACAGTGGAATGGGGACTATACAGACTTGTCTCCAATGATTCAAGTAGATCAGAAGACCAGAGATTCACTCCGTTGGTGGCTGACCCTGGACCATCTGTCCCAGGGAATGAGCTTCCGCAGACCAGAGTGGGTCATTGTCACGACCGACGCCAGTCTAGTGGGCTGGGGCGCGGTCTGGGAATCCCTGAAAGCTCAGGGTCTATGGTCTCGGGAAGAGTCTCTTCTCCCGATAAACATTCTGGAACTGAGAGCGATATTCAATGCTCTCAGGGCTTGGCCTCAGCTAGCAAAGGCCAGATTCATAAGGTTCCAATCAGACAACATGACGACCGTTGCGTATTTCAATCATCAGGGGGGAACAAGGAGTTCCCTGACGATGAAAGAAGTGACCAAAATAATTCAATGGGTGCGATCCACATCCCAGGTGTGGAAAACTGGGAGGCGGATTTTCTGAGTCGTCAGACATTCCATCCGGGGGAGTGGGAACTCCATCCGGAAGATCTTTGCCCAAATAACTCAATTATGGGGCATTCCAGACATGGATCTGATGGCGTCTCGTCAGAACTTCAAGGTTCCTTGCTACGGGTCCAGATCCAGGGATCCCAAGGCGACTCTAGTAGATGCACTAGTAGCACCTTGGACCTTCAACCTAGCTTATGTATTTCCACCGTTTCCTCTCATTCCCAGGCTGGTAGCCAGGATCAATCAGGAGAGGGCCTCGGTGATCTTGATAGTTCCTGCGTGGCCACGCAGGACTTGGTATGCAGACCTGGTGAATATGTCATCGGCTCCACCATGGAAGCTACCTTTGAGACAGGACCTTCTTGTTCAGGGTCCATTCGAACATCCAAATCTGGTCTCCCTCCAGCTGACGGTTTGGAGATTTAACGCTTGATTCTATCGAAGCGTGGGTTTTCAGATTCTGTGATAGATACTCTGGTTCAGGCCAGAAAACCGGTAACTAGAAAGATTTACCATAAAATATGGAAAAGATATATCTGTTGGTGTGAATCCAAAGGATTCCCATGGAATAAGATAAAAATTCCTAAGATTCTCTCCTTTCTACAAGAAGGTTTGGAGAAAGGATTATCTGCAAGTTCTCTAAAGGGACAGATCTCTGCTTTATCTGTCTTACTACACAAAAGACTGGCAGCTGTGCCAGATGTTCAAGCATTTGTTCAGGCTCTGGTTAGGATCAAGCCTGTTTACAGACCTTTGACTCCCCCTTGGAGTCTAAATCTAGTTCTTTCAGTTCTTCAAGGGGTTCCGTTTGAACCTTTACATTCCATAGATATTAAATTACTATCTTGGAAAGTTTTGTTTTTGGTTGCAATTTCTTCTGCTAGAAGAGTTTCAGAGTTATCTGCTCTGCAGTGTTCTCCGCCCTATCTGGTGTTCCATGCAGATAAGGTGGTTTTGCGTACTAAGCCTGGTTTTCTTCCTAAGGTTGTTTCTAACAAAAATATTAACCAGGAGATAGTTGTACCTTCTTTGTGTCCGAATCCAGTTTCAAAGAAGGAACGTTTGTTACACAATTTGGACGTAGTCTGTGCTCTAAAATTCTATTTAGAGGCTACAAAAGATTTCAGACAAACATCTTCCTTGTTTGTTGTTTATTCTGGTAAAAGGAGAGGTCAAAAAGCGACTTCTACCTCTCTTTCCTTTTGGCTTAAAAGCATCATCCGATTGGCTTATGAGACTGCCGGACGGCAGCCTCCTGAAAGAATCACAGCTCACTCCACTAGGGCTGTGGCTTCCACATGGGCCTTCAAGAACGAGGCTTCTGTTGACCAGATATGTAAGGCAGCGACTTGGTCTTCACTGCACACTTTTGCCAAATTTTACAAATTTGATACTTTTGCTTCTTCGGAGGCTATTTTTGGGAGAAAGGTTTTGCAAGCTGTGGTGCCTTCCGTTTAGGTAACCTGATTTGCTCCCTCCCTTCATCCGTGTCCTAAAGCTTTGGTATTGGTTCCCACAAGTAAGGATGACGCCGTGGACCGGACACACCAATGTTGGAGAAAACAAAATTTATGCTTACCTGATAAATTACTTTCTCCAACGGTGTGTCCGGTCCACGGCCCGCCCTGGTTTTTTAATCAGGTCTGATGAATTATTTTCTCTAACTACAGTCACCACGGTACCATATGGTTTCTCCTATTTATATTTCCTCCTGTCCATCGGTCGAATGACTGGGGTGGGCGGAGCCTAGGAGGGACTATATGGCCAGCTTTGCTGGGACTCTTTGCCATTTCCTGTTGGGGAAGAGAATATCCCACAAGTAAGGATGACGCCGTGGACCGGACACACCGTTGGAGAAAGTAATTTATCAGGTAAGCATAAATTCTGTTTTCTGATATCACGGGAGGAAAAGGTCATGCCCTCCCTCAGGACAGGTCTAATAAATCAAGGGCCAAACAGACTAATTTTCGTGCCTTTCGAAACTTTAAGATGAGCGCGGCATCAACTTCCTCTAATACAAAACAAGAGGGAACTTTTGCCCAGTCCAAGTCGGTCTGGAGACCTAACCAGGCTTGTAACAAAGGTAAGCAGGCCAAAAAGCCTGCTGCTGCCTCTAAGACAGCATGAAGGATTGGCCCCCGATCCGGTAACAGATCTAGTAGGGGGCAGACTTTCTCTCTTCGCCCAGGCTTGGGCAAGAAATGTCCAGGATCCCTGGGCGTTGGAAATTGTATCCCAGGGATATCTTCTGGACTTCAAAGCTTCCCCTCCAAAAGGGAGATTTCACCTTTCACAGTTATCTGCAAACCAGATAAAAAGAGGGGCATTCTTACATTGTGTTCAAGACCTCCTAGTTATGGGAGTGATTCACCCAGTTCCAAAGGAGGAACAGGGACAAGGCTTCTATTCAAATCTGTTTGTGGTTCCCAAAAAAGAGGGAACCTTCAGACCAATCTTAGATCTCAAGATCCTAAACAAATTTCTCAGGGTCCCATCATTCAAGATGGAGACCATTCGTACCATCCTACCTATGATCCAGGAGGGTCAATACATGACTACAGTGGATTTAAAGGATGCTTATCTTCACATTCCGATACACAAAGATCATCATCGGTTTCTCACGTTTGCCTTCCTGGACAGGCATTACCAGTTTGTAGCTCTTCCCTTTGGGTTAGCTACAGCTCCAAGAATCTTTACAAAGGTTCTGGGGTCACTTCTGGTGGTCCTAAGGCCGCGGGGCATAGCAGTGGCCCCTTATTTAGACGACATTCTGATACAGGCGTCAAATTTCCAAATTGCCAAGTCTCATACGGATATAGTTCTGGCATTTCTGAGGTCGCACGGGTGGAAAGTGAATGAAGAGAAGAGTTCTCTATCCCCTCTCACAAGAGTTTCCTTTCTGGGAACTCTGATAGATTCTGTAGAAATGAGGATTTACCTGACAGAGACCAGGTTATCAAAACTTCTAAATTCTTGCCGTGTTCTTTATTCTACTTCTCGCCCTTCGGTGGCTCAGTGTATGGAAGTAATTGGCTTAATGGTAGCGGCAATGGACATAGTGCCGTTTGCCCGCCTACATCTCAGACCGCTGCAACTCTTCATGCTCAGTCAGTGGAATGGGGATTACACAGATTTGTCTCCTCTACTAAATCTGGATCAAGAGACCAGGGATTCTCTTCTCTGGTGGCTATCTCGGGTCCATCTGTCCAAAGGTATGACCTTTCGCAGGCCAGATTGGACAATAGTAACGACAGATGCCAGCCTTCTAGGCTGGGGGGCAGTCTGGAACTCCCTGAAGGCTCAGGGATCGTGGACTCAGGAGGAGACCCTCCTCGCAATAAACATTCTGGAATTAAGAGCGATATTCAATGCTCTTCAAGCTTGGCCTCAGCTAGCGACAATGAGGTTCATCAGATTTCAGTCGGACAACATCACGACTGTGGCTTACATCAACCATAAAGGGGGAACAAGGAGTTCCCTAGCGATGTTGGAAGTTTCAAAGATAATTCACTCTTGCCACCTATCAGCTATCCATATCCCAGGTGTAGAGAACTGGGAGGCGGATTTTCTAAGTCGACAGACTTTTCATCCGGGGGAGTGGGAACTCCATCCGGAGGTGTTTGCACAGTTGGTTCAACATTGGGGCGAACCAGAACTGGATCTCATGGCGTCTCGCCAGAACACCAAACTTCCTTGTTACGGATCCAGGTCCAGGGATCCCAAGGCAACGCTGATAGATGCTCTAGCAGCGCCTTGGTCCTTCATCCTGGCTTATGTGTTTCCACCGTTTCCTCTGCTCCCTCGTCTGATTGCCAAAATCAAGCAGGAGAGAGCATCAGTGATTTTGATAGCACCTGCGTCGCCACGCAGGACTTGGTATGCAGATCTGGTGGACATGTCATCTCTTCCACCATGGACTCTGCCTCTGAGACAGGACCTTCTACTTCAGGGTCCTTTCAACCATCCAAATCTAATTTCTCTGAGACTGACTGCCTGGAGATTGAAAGCTTGATTTTATCAAAGCGTGGCTTCTCCGAGTCAGTCATTGATACCTTAATTCAGGCATGAAAGCCTGTCACCAGGAAAATCTATCATAAGATATGGCGTAAATATCT
The DNA here is from genome assembly GCF_027579735.1 of Bombina bombina. Lineage (NCBI taxonomy): Eukaryota > Metazoa > Chordata > Amphibia > Anura > Bombinatoridae > Bombina > Bombina bombina. The sequence continues at coordinate 949,858,869 of NC_069504.1, forward strand.
TTATTGGTGTGAATCCAAGGGTTACTCATGGAGTAAGGTCAGGATTCCCAGGATATTATCTTTTCTCCAAGAAGGATTGGAAAAGGGATTGTCAGCTAGTTCCTTAAAGGGACAGATTTCTGCTCTGTCTATTCTTTTGCACAAGCGTCTGGCGGATGTTCCAGACGTTCAGACGTTTTGTCAGGCTTTAGTTAGAATCAAGCCTGTGTTTAAACCAGTTGCTCCGCCATGGAGTTTAAATTTGGTTCTTAAAGTTCTCCAAGGGGTTCCGTTTGAACCTCTTCATTCCATAGATATCAAGCTTTTATCTTGGAAAGTTCTGTTTTTGGTAGCTATTTCCTCGGCTCGTAGATAAGGTAGTTTTGCGTACCAAACCTGGGTTTTTACCTAAGGTGGTATCCAATAAGAATATTAATCAGGAGATTGTTGTTCCGTCATTGTGTCCTAATCCTTCTTCAAAGAAGGAACGTCTATTACACAATCTTGACGTGGTTTGCGCTTTAAAGTTTTATTTACAAGCTACTTAAGATTTTCGTCATCTGCTTTGTTTGTTGTCTACTCTGGACAGAGGAGAGGCCAAAAGGCTTTGGCAACTTCTCTTTCGTTTTGGCTAAGAAGTATAATACACTTAGCTTATGAGACTGCTGGTCAGCAGCCTCCTGAAAGGATTACAGCTCATTCTACTAGAGCTGTGGCTTCCACATGGGCTTTTAAAAATGAGGCTTCTGTTGAACAGATTTGCAAGGCGGCGACTTGGTCTTTGCTTCATACTTTTTCAAAGTTTTATAAATTTGATACTTTTGCTTCTTCGGAGGCTATTTTTGGGAGAAAGGTTTTACAGGCAGTGGTACCTTCCGTTTAAGTTCCTGCCTTGTCCGTCCCTTCATCCGTGTACTTTAGCTTTGGTATTGGTATCCCACAAGTAATGGATGATCCGTGGACTGGATACACCTTACAAGAGAAAACACAATTTATGCTTACCTGATAAATTTATTTCTCTTGTGGTGTATCCAGTCCACGGCCCGCCCTGTCATTTTAAGGCAGGTATATTTTATTTTTAAACTACAGTCACCACTGCACCCTATGGTTTCTCCTTTCTCTTGCTTGTCTTCGGTCGAATGACTGGATATGGCAGTTAGGGGAGGAGCTATATAGACAGCTCTGCTGTGGGTGATCCTCTTGCAGCTTCCTGTTGGGAAGGAGAATATCCCACAAGTAATGGATGATCAGTGGACTGGATACACCACAAGAGAAATAAATTTATCAGGTAAGCATAAATTATGTTTTTACAGGTAACTGTATTTATTTTAACTAGGTAGTTAGTAAATAGTTAATAACTATTTACTAACTAGTTGTCCCAGTTAAAACAAATACAAACTTACCTGTGAAATAAAAATAAAACCTAAGATAGCTACAATATAACTATTAGTTATATTGTAGCTAGCTTAGGTTTTATTTTACAGGTATGTATTTAGTTTTAAATAGGTATTATTTAGGTAGTAATTGTAAGGTTTATTCAGTTTTATTTTAATTATATTTAAGTTAGGGGGTGTTAGGGTTATGCTTAGGGGTTAATATATTTATTTAGTGTTAATGATGTTGGAGGCCAGAGTTTTAGGGGTTAATAACTTTAGTATAGTGGCGGCGACATTGGGGGCGGCAGATTAGTGATTAATAACTATAATGTAGGTGGCAGCGATATCGGGAGTAGCAATTAGGGGTTAATAGTTTTATTTAGGGGTTAATAACATTATGTAGGCTGCGGCGAGGTTGGGGGCAGCAGATTAGTGGTGTTTAGACATGGTTTTTATGTTAGGGTGTTAGGTTTAACCCCTTAATGACAGAGGACGTACCAGGTACGTCATTGGAAAAACTCCCCTTAATGACAATTGACGTACCTGGTACGTCATCTGTTGTTAGAAGTGCTGGAAGCGATCATGATCGCTTCCAGCTGCTTACAAGGGATTGTAGTGATGCCTCAATATTGAGGCTTCACTGCAATCCCCTATTTTACCCACCGATGCAGAAAGGGCCACTCTGTGGCCCTCTCTACATCGGCAATTGTTGTTCACACTTTCGTTGGTGGGTGGGAGCAGCTTGTAGGAGCAGGGTATGCTCCAAGTTCCTTACCGGTGCAATCGCAATGTAACAACACATTGCCGGTGGTTGCGCGGTTCCGGTTGCAGCCGGGGGGGGCGGAGGCGGCGGGTGCACGCGCATACGCGTGCACGCAAAATGACCGCAACTAATAAATACAAAAATACAGAGGCAGATGCAGGGGGAGCTCTATTGTTTAGTAAGGGATCTGGGAGGGGGAGGGAAGTAGATTATTTAGGGGGGCCAGCTACACTACAGAAAACAATGGTTTTATATAAAAAAAAGTTAATAAAAACTATTTTTGGGGGCAAATTGGGTACTGGCAGACAGCTGCCAGTACCCAAGATGGAGGCAAATAGGAAGAGGGGGAGGGTTAGAGAGATGTATGGGGGGGTCAGGGAGGTTGTGGGGTAAGGGGGGATCCATCACTGCAGAATATATGAAAAAAAATAAAAAAAAATAAAAGATTATTTTTATTTCAGTACTGGCAGACTTTCTGCCAGTACTTAAGATGGCGGTGACAATTGTGAGGTGGGGGAGGGAAGAGAGCTGTTTGAGGGGGGTCAGGGGGGGATCAGGGGGTGGGATGTGTCAGGTGGGAGGCTGATCTCTACACTAAAGCTAAAAATTAACCCTACAAGCTACCTAATTAACCCCTTAACTGCTGGGCATATTACAAGTGTGGTGCGCAGCAGCATTTAACGGCCTTATTATTACCAAAAAGCAACGCCAAAGCCATATATGTCTGCTATTTCTGAACAAAGGAGGTCCCAGAGAAGCATTTACAAACATGTGTGCCATAATTGCACAAGCTGTTTGTAAATAATTTCAGTGAGAAACCTAAAATTTTGAAAAATTTAACAGTTTTTTTTATTGGATCGTATTTGGCGGTTAAATGGTGGCATGAAATATACCAAAATGGGCCTAGATCAATAATTTGGGTTGTCTACTACACTACACTAAAGCTAAAATTAAACCTAAACGCTCCCTACAAGCTCCCTAATTAACCCCTTCACTGCTGGGCATAATACACGTGTGATGCGCAGTGGCATTTAGCGGCCTTCTAATTACCAAAAAGCAACGCCAAAGCCATATATGTCTGCTATTTCTGAACAAAGGGGATCCCAGAGAAGTATTTACAACCATTTATGCCATAATTGCACAAGTTGTTTGTAAATAAATTCAGCGAGAAACCTAAAGTTTGTGAAAAAATTTGTGAATAAGTCAACAATTTTTTTTATTTGCTCGCATTTGGCAGTGAAATGGTGGCATGAAATATACCAAAATTGGCCTTTATGAATACTTTGGGATGTCTTCTAAAAAAAAATATATACATGTCAAGGGATATTCAGGTATTCCTGACAGATATCAGGGTTCCAATGTAACTAGCGCTCATTTTGAAAAAAAGTGGTTTGGAAATAGCAAAGTGCTACTTGTATTTTTTGCCCTATAACTTGCAAAAAAAGCAAAGAACATGTAAACATTGGGTATTTCTAAACTCAGGACAAAATTTAGAAACTATTTAGAATGGGTGTTATTTGGTGGTTGTAGATGTGTAACAGATTTTGGGGGTCTAAGTTAGAAAAAGTGTGTTTTTTTCCATTTTTTCCTCATATTTTATATATATTTTTTATAGTAAATTATAAGATATGATGAAAATAATGGTATTTTTAGAAGGTCCATTTAATGGCGAGAAAAACGGTATATAATATGTGTGGGTACAGTAAATGAGTAAGAGGAAAATTTCAGCTAAACGCAAACACTGCAGAAATGTAAAAATAGCCATTGTCATTAAGGGTAAGAAAATTGAAAAATGGTCCGGTCATTAAGGGGTTAAACATAACTTTTTCTTTCCCCATAGACATCAATGGGGCTGCGTTACAGAGCTTTTGTTTCCGATTTGGCGCATGAGCACTTTAATGCCCATATCGTGAACGCGCAGAGCCAGTGACGAAAACGGGAGGTGGGACAGCTGCACACGTCACAGAGCTCAATCTGAAATCTTACATGGGGCAAAGTTTTTACTTGTAAAGGAGACAAATTACAAACGGTAAATAAAATATAAATTCGATATAAAAATAAATAAAAAACATTGCATTTTAACTTACAATTACATGTAGTTTACATTGATGCATTGCAATTGGCATTGAGTTTACCATCCCTTTAAGCACTCTATGTAGAGTTGCCACCTCAGCCATGTTTTCCTGGACACTTATGAGTTACACATGTTACAGGGTGTGCAGGGAGGAACAATTCATGTTCCCCTCTGCACACCCTGCAGCATGTGTTACTCATAAGTGTCCAGGAAAACATGGCTGAGGTGGCAACCCTAACTCTATGGCAGCAGAGGTTTGCAACATTGCTTGTAGAAGTGTGTATACAGTACATGGTTGCAAATAGTGCTGCTATAAATGCAACATTTTTCATTTTATTTTGGAATTTAGCAAATGTAATTTTTTTATGCAATATATGATTATTTCAGTAATATTTATTTAGTAATCTGTTATTGGTGAACGGAATACTATTATTAGTTTTAAAGGGACGGGAAACCCCAAAACTATATTTTATGATTTGGATAGAACATGCAATTTTAAACAACTTTCCAATTTACATCTATTATCACATTTGCTTCATTCTCTTGTTATCCTTTGTAAAGGAACAACATTGCACTACTGGCAGCTAGCTTAACTCATCTAATTAGCCAATCACAAGATACAAATGTGTGTAGGCACCAATCAGCAGCTAGCTGCCCCTAGCGTAGTATAGGTACATATTCATTTTCAACAAGGGATACCAAAAGAACGAATCATAATTGAAAATAGAAGTGAATTTAAAAGTGTCTTAAAATTACATGCTCTATCTGAATCATGCAAGTTTAATTCTGACTTTTCTATCCCTTTTAAGGATAGAAGTTTTTAACTTTAAAGTACACAGTGTATCAAACCCCTGAGCCTACATCTGTAAGTTACGTGCACATGTGTCCCTGTTTTACATGCTCTTCTAAATTCACTGGCCACAAGTGTGAGATGGGGATACGTATGTCCTTTTACTTGGCAGGTGGCATATACAGTAAGGGAGGTACTGGACGGGTTTTTGAAAAGATATTCATATTAGTTGTTTTGTTTTTTGTCAATTTGAAATTTGCGTTTCACATTTGATATGATAAACCTTTCTAATGACACACGCCAAATTAAAATGTATTATTTTATCCATAAGAAATATTTCAACACAAATATTTTTTTTTCTTTATCAGTTTCAATATTTTCTTTACTGAGTTGTACAACTTGATAAAGTTTAGGTTCAAAAGGGATAGACTCTCTGAGAAGGTGTGGTGTTTTGCTAATTGCAGTATATTGCAAGAATTGGATGTGTGCACGGGAGAAATGTTCGGTTTGTCCGACATTTTCAGTTCAGAATATTCAGCCGGTTCTTGTTGTCAGAATATTCGGATAATTATTTTGTTTGACACAAAGTTTGTTACATTGAATTAAAGCTTATGGGAAGCCTTGAAAACATTTCTATCAAATGCAAACAATACAAACAGATTCAGTGCTAACTGGGACACAAAAAACATACAGGAACTAGAACAAGTTTGACGGTGAAAATTTAAAATAAAATGAAAATAAAACCACTACAGTTTTTTTTATTTAACTCTTTTTTTTTTTTTTTTCCAAATCCCTCATTCCTCACTTTCTCACACACCTGCTCCATAACAAGGTTGTAGTTAACAGTTAGCCTTGGAAACTTAGCTCAGAAAAGGGACAGGAGAGGCAGCAGCAGGAAGCAGAGCTACTGAACTAGGCAAATGTGTGTTTGCTTGAGTCCCTTGGACACAGTGGCCATATGTTCCCTGAGGATTTGGCATTGACGGATGATGACCACCAGCCACCATAGAGCAGGGAGGGTCAGGAGCAGAAGTGGATGCAGCAGCAAGCAGCTCAGTTACTAAACTAGGTAGGTAGGCTTGACAGTATATAAACCTCAAAAATACAGCTCTAGAGGAGGAGGGTAAACATGTACAGAGAGCCCCTAGGACACAGTGACCAGCAGTTCCCTGAGGATTTGGTATTGAGGGATGATGACCAACACAGAGCAGTTAAGGAGCAGGAGTGGCAGTAGCAGCACACAGCAGTTACTGAATTAGGTAGGTAGGCTTGACAGTACATAAACCTCAAAAATACACCTCCAGGGGAAAAGGAGGGCAAGCATGTGCTCAAGAACCCCTTGATCACAGCAGCCAGCAGTTCCCTGAGGATTTGGCATTGAGGGATGATAACCACCCCTTTCTTGAGAGGGCTTCAGTAGGTCCCACCAAGCAGTCTTCTTCCTCTAAACAAAATGCAGCTGCTCCACTCAGTTGTTTTGTGCTGCTGGTAGAAGTTAGACAAATATCTGGCTCCTGCTGTTGCACTTCTCCCTCACAAAGCATGCCCTCTTTTTATTGGACCTTACGCACCCTGCAAATCAGTTTGTCCCTCCAAGTTGTCAGGTTATCAGTTCTGAGTGCCATTTTCACCTTCATTCTTGACTAATACAAACTGGCCAGCATCAGTGGCCGCTGGTGACTTTTGAAGATGGGGGAGCACTAGCCGCGCCCCTCCGATGGCTCCGCCCATTTTATATATATATATATATTTGTGTATATATATATATATATATATATATATATATATATATATATATATATATATATATATATATATATACTGGGTATAAGAGTCCTGTCACTGGGGCAGCCGCAGTATAAGGATATATATATATATATATATATACACACACATATAAATATACATATATATATATATATATACACATATATATATATATATATATATATATATATATATATATATATATATATATATATATATATATATACATATAAGACATATCACAGACATGCAGGCTCTTCAATCACAGGGGCAAACTTGCTCAGAGGCACATCACTTCAGTTGAATACTGTACACTTGGTAACCCTACTACACACAGCCCATACACTCACTACACCTACTTACATAGACGCATACAGCACAGATATATTCAATAAACCACAGATACTCTTACACACATTTATGGGACAGAAAAAAAATCACAACATAAATACATGTAGATAGACACTAATTATACATGTATCATAGTATAATATTGGGGATAACATGGAGTTGAAAACATATGGAAAAACATATACTGTATACATTTACATATAAGTGTGTGTTTGTATCATCATATGCTTTTAACCTCATGTTAAACCCAATGCACATAAACCTCACAAGCCTACTTTTAAATGTTGTCTATAGGAAAAAACGAAACTTTTGTCTTGGCACATAACATTACTATATATAGGAAAAAAATAAACTTAAATTATGACTTGGCTGATAACATTATCATAAGAAAAAACTAAACTTAAACAAACCATCTTGTTTGCAACTGTGTGCAGAATTCATGTACTGTAAATGCGTACATCATTTTATGAGTTAGCATAAATCATGTGCACAGGCATTCAGGAGTTAAAAATCAAGAAAGCATTACAAGGGGAAAGTGTTTATCACAGTAACTTGATCAGTTCCTTAGAGATAGGGACTGATTTATAACCTGTAACTGCCTTTTACAGAGCAAACAAACCAACTAAATACACACAGCACAAAAATAGAGCAACTTCACACACATACACAGTATACACACACACACACAATTCCATATACACACACACTTTATTTCCCAAGGGAGCACATTTATATATGCTTGCTAATTTTTTATTTATCTTTAAATGTGGGAAATTTAAATTGACAAACATTTGAAGCTTGTGGGGATTTTTTAAACTAATCTAGAACCATAACAATTATGCGACAGAAATTCTAAAGAGAAAGATATATTGCCAGGAGACAGTTAAATGTCAGTGTGTGTGTGTAAATGATAATATATATATATATATATATATATATATATATATATATATATATATATATATATTAGGGGTGCAGTTGGATCCCCCCAAAAAGGACCATGTTTACTCACTGTCTCATAGCAGTCAGTGTGACTAGTAGCAGCAGATGCTCCCTGGACCCTGGAGATACAGCATTACCTGTCACTGTGTCTGACCATGCAGTGCAGGGAGAGGGCCATAAAACCGGCATCATGAAACAGGGCAATTTGCAAAATAAACAAACTTCTCTGGACTGCCTTCTCCTCGCTAAAAGCCCAATCCCCGCTACTGTCTTCACTGGCTGCTGTGCTCGGCAGAGGAGTTAGTTGAGCTAAATAATACTAAGTAAAAAGGCAGTATTTTTTCCTAACAAAGACAGAAGTTTTTACTGATCCTAGTAATGCTTCCTTGGCACCCCGCCCCCAGGCTGCAGCCTAATAACTGTACCATGCCTTAGCACAGCATACCGGCCCTCTCTCTGGCTGCACAGTCACCCAGTAAGCTAACCAGATACCCCTTAGAGCAGCGTACCGGCCGGCCCTCTCTCTGGCTGCACAGACCATCAATTATGCGTGAGGTGAGAAAACATGCTTAATGCCAGAGAGAGGGCCGGTACGCTGCGCTAAGGGGTATGTGGTTAGCTTGCTGTACTGAGAGCTTAAGTTAGGCAGCACACAGAATGGGGGCCGCCGGCTGGCCTACTAGTATTAAAAAAAAGGCCATTTTACTCCAGAGTCTCTGACTCAGTCTTACCTGACACCTGGCCGGCCTGGCCAGGCCACCTGCTGAGTCTGATCGTTGCTCGCAGCCCCAGCCCCCTCTGCGCAGCTTTCTTAACCAGGAAAGCCTTCAGCAGTTAGCATGCTGCACTGACACTCTGCACGCGCCATCAGGGTAGTGCAGCCGCGTGTCTGCCACTCACAGTGCACTGCTCAGCCTCAGTCATTAATGGCTGTCCGCCGTACACAGTGTGCCTGTGTGGTGGCGGGTGAATGAATATATTCAACAACAAAAAAAATTCAATTCTCAAAAAAAAAAAAATTGTATATGGTTGGGACTCACAGTGGGGTAACATCTTGTTGTTGTCCCTCCCCACTCTCTGACGTATCCGGCATCGCGTGCAGCCTATCAGGGCACAGGCTGAACTTGTCAGAACAAGTCCCTCCCCACTCTCGCACAGTTCAGCCTGTGCGATAAGGCATGTATACAGAATTGGTTTGATGCCTGCAGTGAACAACATAGACATCACTGACAGGCATGATAGGGCTCTAACCGCACGTGCGATAAGGGGGGAAAAAAACAGACACGTAAAAAAATTTTTTTTTATTATATTAAAAAAAAACATCAGAATTTTATATTTGGGGGTTAAAAATAAAATATAATTTTTTCAATAGGGGGATATTGGAAAAATTATATTTTATTCAATATTTTTTTTTTTCCTCTCAGCATCACAGGGGAGCACGTGCGAGTGTGTACACATGGAGGAGCCTCCACTGGCCAGCATCAGTTTAGGGCATTTCTCAAGACGCACCCACATTTGACCTTTTAGCTGCTCCTTCAGCCTCCTGACAAGGGCTGCTACCTCACTTCTTAGTATATAAGGATTTGTTTGTAGGGTTGTGCCCCCGCTGCATTAGCAATTGTTTTCAGTTAGATGAGGGATACTAGTAATATCTAACAAAAAAAATTATAAATGTGTATATATATATATATAAGTGAACATATATTTATGTTTTGTGATGTTTCGGGGACCGTATCCCCTTCCTCAGACTGGGGAAGGGGATACGGTCCCCGAAACGTCACAAAATAAATTGCACATTTAAAAAGACCAGTGAGTGCTGCCTCTGTTCACTAATATTATTCAACCCCTGCATGCACCCTGGCAGAGTGACCTAAGAAGTGAGAGTGCTCTCCAGCTATTATATATATATATATATATATATATATATATATATATATATATATATATATATAATATATTTGCTAGGTAACTATAGAAAACAAAAGTAAAAAAATGTGCAATAATGTGCACTAACTACAAAAAAGAAAAATTAATTTTCTTCATAAATTGGAAAAGTCCACAGCTGCATTCATTATGTTTTGGAAATAAGAACCTGGCCACCAGAAGGAGGCAAATACACCCCAGCCAAAGGCTTAAATACTCCTCTCACTTCCCTCATCCCCCAGTCATTCTTTGCCTTTCGTCCCAGGAGGTTGGCAGAGAAGTGTCAGAAGTTTGTTGTCTCTTATGGAGGGTAGTACTCTTCGACATAGTACGGGAGTTTTAAGTAATCCTGTCAGTCTCTCAGTGAGGGCCTGGATGAAAGTTAGAGTCCGAAGATGCAGGAAGAGTCTTTCTTCGAAACCATCCCGACTCATTTTAACTCCACAGATATTCGGCATTGTCGAACTTCGCTTCGCTGCCTGCTACCTTCTCTCAAATCCATGGCAGAGGCGAGGCTACTATCCGTCACACTTGAAGGGCCATGTTCCTGTCACATGGTGTAGATTCCGGTAAGATCGTTTCATTTTACTTCTTCATGATTGTACTGTAACTCATTTGTTCCTACAAACTCACATGAAAAATACAGGGTCTCAGTGGGAATCCTTTAGTATCTTGGAATCAAGGGTTGATATCTCCTGAGGGGATTATTGAACACGGAGGTTTGTTATGTGATTCAATCTACTTATGTTTAGTGTAAACTGGGCTCATGACTTTTTGGAACATAATGGCCTTTTGCAGTGATGCGACCTTACGGTTGGGCACGCTTTTTTGGACTGTATGGTTCACCTTGTGACCAGGCATGTCTACATTTTGGTCTCCCATTTCCGCATTCCTGACTGTGTGGCGATGGAGAATTCTAGTCCGCTGGTGTCTGGTTCATAGGAGGTGGTGAGTGCCCCAGCCATTGCAGGTGCCGTTAATTTATTTTTTTATATAGTCCATTTTCTGGTATCCTTTATCCAGTTATGGAGGATGCTCATGTTGAGATTGTTCAAATTTATGATTCAGATTCTTTGTCCTGTGACAAATGCAAATAGACCCGATTGACTCAGGTCAGTCAGTTATGTTCTTTAGGCCATCCCAGAGCGCCTTGTTCCTCGGGCTCAGGGATTCAAGGGACTGCCGAGTTATCTGCCTCGGGGGGCCCTGTTCTCCGGGAATCAAGTTCACTACCCCTCCCTACTACTACTACACATGCGGGTAACCCAGCTTATGTGTTTTCCTCCTCAGAGGGTGGATTGTTCCCCCCAGAGGTTGTGGCACATTTTCGCTTTTACATACTTTTGGCACTTGCTCATCTACAAAGTCCAGATGTTTATTTGCGATTGTGCTCGTGCCCGATTGCCCCAGGTCTCTTGGCCACTGGAGGGCATGTGCAGTTCCCTGCGGGTGTAACTGTTCCGGAGTGTTATGCCATTCGTTACAGGCTGGCTCGCCTTCGTGTTTTACTCGGACACATTTTTTAGCTGTTTGGGGATCCTATCCTTCTCGGTTATGGGACACATCAGTCTCCTCCTTCGAATGGCTCACCTCGTTAGACATGTGGAAATGAAGTAATCTCCTTTTAAGTCTTGTTTTTGAGATCCTTCCCAGTTTTGTTGGAAGAACAGGATTTCTGTTAGGCTGGTCCTGCGGATCTTTCTGTTGTTCTTGGGCATTAACCCTTGTGTTGCCTGTTATTTTATCCAATTAGGATGAATTTTATTTCTTTTTCATACTATGTTTCTTGCGGAAACTTAAAAAATCTCTGGGATCGATACTCGCTGTTTGCTTCTACGGAAGTTGTTCGGGACACGTTAGTCCCGTGTTTGTCTTTTTTTTTCTTCATCCATTTCTGAGGGCAGATTTAGCCAGCTTGGCAGTTATGACCCTGGTTGCAGGCTGGTCCTGCTTGGGTTCAAATCTGTCTTGCAGCTTATTCAGACATGTGGCGCCTATTATACCTTGCTGGTCAGGTTGGGGTGCCGCGTGCTCTTCACATTTATTTATTTTATTTGTTTTACAAGTTTCAGCTAAGCATTCTCAAGAGGACTTGAGGGTCCGTGCGGCTCTCAGGATTTTTCAGTCCTAAATAGCCGTCTCTCTGGTGACTGGGTCACTGAATTTTGCTGCATCACTCTGTCATTTCCGATACCTCGGAACCTAGAGTTTTCCTTCCCATGTGGTGGGAAAATTAGAGGGTTTAGTGCCTTCTTTCTGCCTGTCGGGGCGGTGTTGCTTTCGGAAATTGTCTTATTTTGGACTTGTTCCTTTAGTGTTTCTCTTCTTCATTGAGACCTCTTGGATTGGCTGTTTCTCCTTGTGGATGGGTCACCTTCAGGGAACTTGGATTCTCTTCAGGAGTTGGTTGTTCCTTTTTTGGGACATTAGACAGTGACGTCCTTTTTGGGCTCTGGTTAGGGGTCCTTTGCCCTTGTTGGGAATGCTCTGCATCTCTTTCTTGGGATGTAAGAGGTCCTAGTGGTTTTATCCACTCATATGGGTCAGGTATTGCCATCCAGGAGGCATTCAAACTCATGTTTTACTGTCCTCTGATTTTGAGTCTGAGGTGATGTGGAGGCTTGATGTTGCTCTGCTCGGGTGACTTGTCCTCACTGTTCCCCTTGTGTCTGGTGCTCGTGGCTAGTTGGACAACTAGCTCAGCATACTAATGCTCTGTGGCTACTCTGTTCTATAGCAATCTATAGCAGCGTCCTGTGTCCCATAGTGGGATTAGCTGCTCTTTCATGCAGAGTCACGTTACTGTTGCTTGGATGCCTGTTAGCTCTAGTGTCCTTTTATGGACCTGGCTCTTTGGAGTGTTGGGCTCCTGCAAGGGGTGGTCTCTCCTTTTTGGGTTGGGACCTGCAAGGATTTCTTGCTCTTGTTATCTGGGTTATTCTGGATTTTTTCTCTGGGAGGTCTGTTTTTTTTTTATATCAGACGAGGGATTTTTGTTCCTGGAAAATTGTTTTATCTAAACATTTGTGGGGCCGGGCTTCTTGTCCTGATCTTCCGGTTGTTGATTGTTTACTCAGTGTTTTCTCTTTGTGGATCCTGCTGTGGGATGTTACCAGACCTTATGATCCTAGGACTTGCCGGGGGGTTCCAGTTTCCGGGGTACTTGAGTTTGCCGTTGCTCAGCTGTCACTTTGCACCTGGTATGTGGGCTAGCGCAATGGTGTTTTAAGGGGTTCTTCTGTGTTTGTCAGTGACATGGCCTTGTGTCCTCTTGGTTCTTCCTACAACTTCCTGGCTTATGGGCAGGGGTTTATCAATGCTCTCCTCTTCAGGGGGCTCGTTGTCCTCCATACAGAGGTATGGTTCCCATTTTAGGGGCCTCTCCTGTGTTCGGGATGTTGGAACAGATGTTTATCTGGTTCAGGGTTTGGTCTGCTCTTTGAGTTGTTCCTGTCCATCTAGGGAGCTACTGGCTCCACATTGAAACTTAGTCGGATGGCCTTGCTAGATCTTCTTAGGTCTAACACCTGCTCATTTTGTCTTTAGGTTGAAATGGCTGTGTCCATTCTTCCACCCTTTTGGGGGCCAGTCTTCGGGTTCCTTGGGGTTCCTTTCAGTTCCCTTGCTTCAGATCTGCCGTTGCTTGGGCTGGTCTGGCTAGGCATAGGATCTGAGATCTGTTGTTCTTTCTCAGGTCTTTGGAGTGATAGTGGACCTTCTTTTTGGAGGTTCTGTGCCTTTCCCCCTTTGAGAACTGTGAGTAGGCTTGGCGGCCTGGATTGCCTGCAGAGTGTCCTCTGTCTTGGAGGTTGGGCAATCTATGTCTTGGAGCAGTCTATTTTTTTGCGGCCGCTTCTTCCTTACAGATAGTGTTTTCTCTGTGTCTTCCTACGGATGGCAGCATTTTTCTAGACTAAGGTGTTTATTTCTGAGTTTGCTATTTGTTATTGCTGTTTGCTCAGTCTCTGAGTTTTGAAGTTCTGAGGGCTTTGTCTTCAGCTGTCTTTTTTGGTGCTGTTGAACGATGTTCTTCTCCTTGATGATGCCCGATTGCTCCTTGTGGGTTGGGCGTTGTCTACCCTTGTTCTTGGGATCCATTTGGGTCTCTGTGGATTTGCCCTTCATTGGAAGGTGGTCTTTCCTTTATGGATTTTGCTGTACCTTTGGGTGTCCCTTTGGCTTACCCTTGTTCTTTCCCTTTTGGGGATTTTGGTACTGTACTAGTAAGGGTTGTGTGGGGACCAACTGCTGGGCGACGGTTCTCCTGAAGGAGTGTTGGCTCAGTGAGTCTGCTTGTGGCCTCTGGTTAGGCTTTTCGACTTTCTGCGGGTCAGTGTCCTTGGGGCCTTTTCCTTCTAGTTTGTTTGCCTGGCTCCAACGAAATGGGGTTTGGTTAGGTTGTGGTTTTTCAGGCCTGGTGCCCTCAGAATGGGCTGCCTATTGTACCGTCCAGTTTTTGTATTCAGAGTCCTCTATAGCTTGGGTATCGTTTTCCAAAAAGTAATGTATGCAGCTGTGAACTCTTTCCATTTATGAAGAAAAACTTAAATTATGCTTACCTGATAATTTTCTTTTCTTTAGATGGAAATAGTCCACAGCTCCCCACCCGTATTTTTTCTGTGGGGCGTCTTATTTGTTGTTCTTCTGGCACCTTTTCACCCTGGTATTTCTTCTACTGTTCCTTGTTTCTCTGCAGAATGACTGGGGGATGAGGGAAGTGGGAGGAGTATGTAAGCCTTTGACTGGGGTGTGTCTGCCTCCTCCTGGTGGCCAGGTTCTTATTTCCCACAAGTAATGAATGTAGCTGTGGACTCTTTCCATCTGAAAAAAAGAATTTATCAGGTAAGCATAATTTAAGTTTCTGCACAAAAAGGGTTAAACTTTAAAAAGTATGTGTGTTCCACAAAAAAGACAGCAGTTCTACCTATCAGTCACAGGCTATGCCCCAACAGCAATATAATTAACTAAATGTGCAGTTTAAAACTAACTGCAAGAAAATAGAAATGTTTTTTCTGCACACAAAGCGTTAGAGTTTAATTAAATATACCTCCCCCCCCCCCAAGAAAGCCATCAAGCCTCTACCTTTCATTCACATGCTAACCCCCAACAACAAACAAAATATTTTTATATTAAAGTTAAACTAACTGCAAGAAAATAGAAATGCTTTTTCTTTGCACAGAAATTAATTCCCCACAATAAAGGCAGCAGACTTGCCTAACTATCAGTCACAGTCTGTGGCCCCGCATCAAAACTATAAATGTGCAGTTTTTAAATTAAAGTAAAACTAAATGCAAGAAAATTGAATTTTTTTCTGCACACAAAGGGTTAAAATGAAATTGAATTATATATTTCACCAAATAAAGGCAGCAGGCCTATATAACTATCAGTTACATGCTATGGCCCTGCAGCAAAACTAGAAATAGACAAATAAACAGTTCTCCCTTTTTATACACTGTCTATTGTGGCTGATATGATACTAATATTGTTTCTCTGTGTGTGGATGCCCAGACACAACATCATCAATATTTCTGAAAATATTTTCTCAGAGTTATTACGTTATACAGGATGACCCTCTTAAATGGAAAAGATAGCAGCAGTTGCTTGTAGCCAACTCTGCTTACCCCACTGTGTGATTCTTCCAGTCTTAGGGATAAGGAACTTGTTGCACTGTGGATCCGTGTTTTCAAACTGCCAAACATTCAAAATACCCAGTGTGTTCCTCTAGTCATCCCTCTTCGGACGTCACCGGAGGTGTAAGCAGTCCTCTCCGCTGCGTTCGTTGCAATCTTTCTTTCCAGACGACTTCCGTGTTTCGATCAATCCTTGGTTCTAATTGGGCAATCCCTCTGCAGCTCCTAGCCTGCTCGGTGAGTGACCATGAATGGGTTATACCCAGACTCTAGAGCTTCACGCTTCCAGGGTGGTCAGCAAGTAATCCAAAAATGAAAAAAGGTCAAAAGCGGAGCACCAATTACTTAAAACTTGAGTTTTATTTCAATTCAATCAAAAGTCTCATTTACACATTGGAAACAAGATATCCAACAGTGGGGCAGAACACAGCTGATCCACTGTTGGATATCTTTTTTCCATGTGTGAATGAGACTTTTAATTGAATTTAAATAAAACTCAAGTTTTAAGTAATTAGTGGTCCGCTTTGACCTTCTTTCATTTTTGGATTAGCTGCAGCAAAACTAGACATGCAGTTTTTTAAATAAAGTTAATCTAATTGCAAGAAAATAGATGTATTTTTTTCTGCACATAAAGGGTTAAACTTATATTACATTCCCCCCCAAATAAAGGTAGCAGGCCTTCATAACTATAAGTCCCAGTTATGCCCCCACTGCTATATTATTAAGCTACAACTCTTTAACACTAAATTACAGAAACAAATAAATTCCCTTGTCCCTAGAGCAAAAAAGAAAAAAAAATGTGTTCAGTTGAGTTTCTGCACTGTAAGAAAAAAAATCTAATTCTGCACAATTTTACAGCAAAAAAACGCACAGCAACCTGACACATGCACAACACCACTGCACTGGTCAGAAGCTGAAAGGGACACTGAACCCACATTTTTTCTTTCATGAGTCAGATAGAGCATGCAATTTTAAGCAACTTTCTAATGTACTCCTATTATCATTTTTTTTTCTTTCTCTTGCTATCTTTGAGTAGCAAGAATGTAAATTGAGAAGCCGGCCCATTTTTGGTTCACAACCTGGGTTGTCCTTGCTGATTGGAAAGTACCAATAAACAAGTACTGTCCAGTGTACTGAACCAAAAATTGTCTTGCTCCTTAGCTTAGATGCCTTCTTTTTCAAATAAAGATAGCAAGAGAACAAAGAACAATTGATAATAGGAGTAAATTATAAAGTTGCTTAAAATTGCATGCTCTATCTGAATCAGGAAAGAAAACAATTGGGTTTAGTTTCCCTTGAAGTAAAGATTGCTGATGTTAGACTAACACCTCCCTATGCTAGGTTAACAGTGGGTTGGACAAGCCTGTTTGGTATTTAATGCCTGACTTGCTGGCCGTCACATCAATAATTTAGTGATGCTCTGTGAAGATTGTACAGGGGAAGTTGTAAACATGAATGGCCAGACCTTCTGTACATCACTGCAAATGAAGAAGCTGATTTATCAAACAATATTAGCTCCATCCCACTTTTTTTATTTATTTTTGTGTGGTGAAAGTTCCATACAAATGTCAGTAAAAAAAAGAAAAAAAGCTAAATTTTTGTTGGGGTCCAAATTTAGCCCCATTTTCATTTGTCCACTCGATATGCATCAAAATAGATGAATGAGCCAATATTAATCCGAAAACGTATGTGTACGAAAATCAATGCACATGTCTAGCAAAAATTCTTCTATTTACAATCGAAATGCAGCCATACACATTTCAGTTTTGACCTTTCTATCCCCTTTTCCAAGGTTAAACACATAGGGGCCGATTATGTAAACCCCACCAGATCAGACAGGGTTTTTTCACACTGACCCTCCCAGGGGCTGCCCTTGTGGAATTATCTTAAAAAAGGGGGCAGTCCCTGCGAGTGGCTACATTTATGTCTCCTTAAAATTATGGAATTGCAACCATTAGAATTATCTTTTACTGAAACAAAATATTTTTTTCTTGTCATACATACATTTAATACAATTATTTAAAAAAAAAAATTTTTCAATATATCTTTTTGCTTAATATTACGAAAAACCTGGAGGTAGGGCCATTGGTTATTTTAACTCTTTATGGTACACTTTATACAGAGAATGTAAGAGCCTAGAGGTAAACTGCTTACATCTCCAAAATGCTAAATATGGATGAAATTCTAATTCAGAGTAGCAGTGCTATGGATGTTCTGCCAAACTTTAACTTAATCATAAAGCAGAGAGTTTTTTGTGTGTACTGTAGACAAATTTAGAAATGACTTGTTAGGTTTACAGTGTGGTTTATCAAACTCTCACATTACAAGTTTACTCATCTTATAGTTGTATATACAACAGTGTCATTCAGGGAGGGGGGGGGCATTATTATTTTCTAATATATAATTTCCAGCTATCTAAAGCACAAATGATTTTCATAATTTGATATAAATTTATTAAATGATCATTTTTTCAATAAAAAATATTTTCAATATTGGATAATTTTAGTGTGTGTGTATATGTATATATGTATATGTATGTATATACATGTGTGTGTATATACATGTGTATGTATATATGTATATATATATATATATATATATATATATATATATATATATATATATATATATATGTGTATATGTATGTATATATATATATATATATATATATATATATATGTATATGTATATATGTATGTGTGTATATATGTGTATATACGTGTGTGTGTGTGTGTGTGTGTATATATATATATATATATATATATATATATATATATATATATATATATATATATATATATATATTTCTTTCATGTAATTAGCAAGAGTCCATGAGCTAGTGACGTATGGGATATACATTCCTACCAGGAGGGGCAAAGTTTCCCAAACCTTAAAATGCCTATAAATACACCCCTCACCACACCCACAATTCAGTTTTACAAACTTTGCCTCCTATGGAGGTGGTGAAGTAAGTTTGTGCTAGATTCTACGTTGATATGCGCTCCACAGCAGGTTGGAGCCCGGTTTTCCTCTCAGCGTGCAGTGAATGTCAGAGGGATGTGAGGAGAGTATTGCCTATTTTGAATGCAGTGATCTCCTTCTACGGGGTCTATTTCATAGGTTCTCTGTTATCGGTCGTAGAGATTCATCTCTTACCTCCCTTTTCAGATCGACGATATACTCTTATATTTACCATTACCTCTGCTGATTCTCGTTTCAGTACTGGTTTGGCTTTCTACAAACATGTAGATGAGTGTCCTGGGGTAAGTAAGTCTTATTTTCTGTGACACTCTAAGCTATGGTTGGGCACTTTATTTATAAAGTTCTAAATATATGTATTCAAACATTTATTTGCCTTGACTCAGGATGTTCAACATTCCTTATTTTCAGACAGTCAGTTTCATATTTGGGATAATGCACTTGAATCAATTATTCTTCTTACCTTAAAAATTTGACTTTTTTTCCCTGTGGGCTGTTAGGCTCGCGGGGGCTGAAAATGCTTCATTTTATTGCGTCATTCTTGGCGCGGACTTTTTTGGCGCAAAAAAAAAATCTTTTCTGTTTCCGGCGTCATACGTGTCGCCGGAAGTTGCGTCATTTTTGACGTTCTTTTGCGCCAAAGATGTCGGCGTTCCGGATGTGGAGTCATTTTTGGCGCCAAAAAGCATTTAGGCGCCAAATAATGTGGGCGTCTTATTTGGCGCTAAAAAATATGGGCGTCGCTTTTGTCTCCACATTATTTAAGTCTCATTTTTTCTTTGCTTCTGGTTGCTAGAAGCTTGTTCATTGGCATTTTTTTCCATTCCTGAAACTGTCATTTAAGGAATTTGATCAATTTTGCTTTATATGTTGTTTTTTCTCTTACATATTGCAAGATGTCTCACGTTGCATCTTAGTCAGAAGATACTTCAGGAAAATCGCTGTCTGGTGCTGGAACTACCAAAGCTAAGTGTATCTGCTGTAAACTTTTGGTAGCTATTCCTCCAACTGTTGTTTGTATTAATTGTCATGACAAACTTGTTAATGCAGATAATATTTCCTTTAGTAATGTACCATTACCTGTTGCAGTTCCATCAACATCTAATGTTCAGAATGTTCCTGATAACATAAGAGATTTTGTTTCTGAATCCATCAAGAAGGCTATGTCTGTTATTCCTCCTTCTAGTAAACATAAAAAATCTTTTAAAACTTCTCTTTATACAGATGAATTTTTAAATGAACATCATCATTCTGATTCTGATGACTCTTCTGGTTCAGAGGATTCTGTCTCAGAGATTGATGCTGATAAATCTTCATATTTATTTTAAATGGAATTTATTCGTTCTTTACTTAAAGAAGTACTAATTGCTTTAGAAATTGAGGATTCTGGTCCTCTTGATACTAATTCTAAACGTTTAGATAAGGTCTTTAAATCTCCTGTGGTTATTCCAGAAGTTTTTCCTGTTCCTAGTGCTATTTCTGAAGTAATTTCCAGAGAATGGGATAAATTGGGTAATTCATTTACTCCTTCTAAACGTTTTAAGCAATTATATCCTGTGCCGTCTGACAGATTAGAATTTTGGGACAAAATCCCTAAGGTTGATGGGGCTATTTCTACCCTTGCTAAACGTACTACTATTCCTACGTCAGATGGTACTTCCTTTAAGGATCCTTTAGATAGGAAAATTGAATCCTTTCTAAGAAAAGCTTATCTGTGTTCAGGTAATCTTCTTAGACCTGCTATATCATTGGCTGATGTTGCTGCAGCTTCAACTTTTTGGTTGGAAACTTTAGCGCAACAAGTAACAGATCATGATTCTCATAATATTATTATTCTTCTTCAACATGCTAATAATTTTATCTGTGATGCCATTTTTGATATTATCAGAGTTGATGTCAGGTTTATGTCTCTAGCTATTTTAGCTAGAAGAGCTTTATGGCTTAAAACTTGGAATGCTGATATGTATTCTAAATCGACTCTACTTTCCATTTCTTTCCAGGGTAACAAATTATTTGGTTCTCAGTTGGATTCTATTATCTCAACTGTTACTGGCGGGAAAGGAACTTTTTTACCACAGGATAAAAAATCTAAGGGTAAAAACAGGGCTAATAATCATTTTCGTTCCTTTCGTTTCAACAAGGAACAAAAGCCTGATCCTTCATCCTCAGGAGCAGTTTCAGTTTGGAAACCATCTCCAGTCTGGAATAAATCCAAGCCTTCTAGAAAAGCAAAGCCAGCTTCTAAGTCCACATGAAGGTGCGGCCCTCATTCCAGCTCAGCTGGTAGGGGGCAGGTTACGTTTTTTCAAAAACATTTGGATCAAATCTGTTCACAATCTTTGGATTCAGAACATTGTTTCAAAAGGGTACAGAATTGGTTTCAAGATAAGACCTCCTGTAAAGAGATTTTTTCTTTCCCGTGTCCCAGTAAATCCAGTGAAAGCTCAAGCATTTCTGAAATGTGTTTCAGATCTAGAGTTGGCTGGAGTAATTATGCCAGTTCCAGTTCTGGAACAGGGACTGGGGTTTTATTCGAATCTCTTCATTGTACCAAAGAAGGAGAATTCCTTCAGACCTGTTCTGGATCTAAAAATATTGAATCGTTATGTAAGGATACCAACGTTCAAAATGGTAACTGTAAGGACTATCTTGCCTTTTGTTCAACAAGGGCATTATATGTCCACAATAGATTTACAGGATGCATATCTGCATATTCTGATTCATCCAGATCATTATCAGTTCCTGAGATTCTCTTTTCTGGACAAGCATTACCAGTTTGTGGCTCTGCCGTTTGGCCTAGCTACAGCTCCAAGAATTTTTACAAAGGTTCTCGGTGCCCTTCTGTCTGTAATCAGAGAACAGGGTATTGTGGTATTTCCTTATTTGGACGATATCTTGGTACTTGCTCAGTCTTTACATTTAGCAGAATCTCATACGAATCGACTTGTGTTGTTTCTTCAAGATCATGGTTGGAGGATCAATTCACTAAAAAGTTCATTGACTCCTCAGACAAGGGTAACCTTTCTGGGTTTCCAGATAGATTCAGTGTCCATGACTCTGTCTTTGACAGACAAGAGACGTCTAAAATTGATTTCAGCTTGTCGAAACCATCAGTCACAATCATTCCCTTTGGTAGCCTTATGCATGGAAATTCTAGGTCTTATGACTGCTGCATCGGACGCGATCCCCTTTGCTCGTTTTCACATGCGACCTCTTCAGCTCTGTATGCTGAATCAATGGTGCAGGGATTACACAAAGATATCTCAATTAATATCTTTAAAACCGATTGTACGACATTCTCTAACGTGGTGGACAGATCACCATCGTTTAATTCAGGGGGCTTCTTTTGTTCTTCCGACCTGGACTGTAATTTCAACAGATGCAAGTCTTACAGGTTGGGGAGCTGTGTGGGGATCTCTGACGGCACAAGGAGTTTGGGAATCTCAGGAGGTGAGATTACCGATCAATATTTTGGAACTCCGTGCAATTTTCAGAGCTCTTCAGTCTTGGCCTCTTCTGAAGAGAGAATCGTTCATTTGTTTTCAGACAGACAATGTCACAACTGTGGCATACATCAATCATCAAGGAGGGATTCACAGTCCTCTGGCTATGAAAGAAGTATCTCGAATTTTGGTTTGGGCGGAATCCAGCTCCTGTCTAATCTCTGCGGTTCATATCCCAGGTATAGACAATTGGGAAGCGGATTATCTCAGTCGCCAAACGTTGCATCCGGGCGAATGGTCTCTTCACCCAGAGGTATTTCTTCAGATTGTTCAAATGTGGGGGCTTCCAGAAATAGATCTGATGGCGTCTCATCTAAACAAGAAACTTCCCAGGTATCTGTCCAGATCCCGGGATCCTCAGGCGGAAGCAGTGGATGCATTATCACTTCCTTGGAAGTATCATCCTGCCTATATCTTTCCGCCTCTAGTTCTTCTTCCAAGAGTAATCTCCAAGATTTTGAAGGAATGCTCGTTTGTTCTGCTGGTAGCTCCGGCATGGCCTCACAGGTTTTGGTATGCGGATCTTGTCCGGATGGCCTCTTGCCATCCGTGGACTCTTCCGCTAAGACCAGACCTTCTGTCGCAAGGTCCTTTTTTCCATCAGGATCTCAAATCCTTAAATTTAAAGGTATGGAGATTGAACGCTTGATTCTTGGTCAAAGAGGTTTCTCTGACTCTGTGATTAATACTATGTTACAGGCTCGTAAATCTGTATCTAGAGATATATATTATAGAGTCTGGAAGACTTATATTTCTTGGTGTCTTTCTCATCATTTTTCTTGGCATTCTTTTAGAATTCCGAGAATTTTACAGTTTCTTCAGGATGGTTTAGATAAAGGTTTATCCGCAAGTTCTTTGAAAGGACAAATCTCTGCTCTTTCTGTTCTTTTTCACAGAAAGATTGCTAATCTTCCTGATATTCATTGTTTTGTACAAGCTTTGGTTCATATAAAACCTGTCATTAAGTCAATTTCTCCTCCTTGGAGTTTGAATTTGGTTCTGGGGGCTCTTCAAGCTCCTCCTTTTGAACCCATGCATTCATTGGACATTAAATTACTTTCTTGGAAAGTTTTGTTCCTTTTGGCGATCTCTTCTGCCAGAAGAGTCTCTGAATTATCTGCTCTTTCTTGTGAGTCTCCTTTTCTGATTTTTCATCAGGATAAGGCGGTGTTGCGAACTTCTTTTGAATTTTTACCTAAGGTTCTGAATTCCAACAACATTAGTAGAGAAATTGTGGTTCCCTCATTATGTCCTAATCCTAAGAATTCTAAGGAGAAATTGTTGCATTCTTTGGATGTTGTTAGAGCTTTGAAATATTATGTTGAAGCTACTAAGTCTTTCCGAAAGACTTCTAGTCTATTTGTTATCTTTTCCGGTTCTAGAAAAGGCCAGAAAGCTTCTGCCGTTTCTTTGGCATCTTGGTTGAAATCTTTAATTCATCATGCCTATGTCGAGTCGGGTAAAACTCTGCCTCGAAGGATTACAGCTCATTCTACTAGGTCAGTTTCTACTTCCTGGGCGTTTAAGAATGAAGCTTCGGTTGATCAGATTTGCAAAGCAGCAACTTGGTCCTCTTTGCATACTTTTACTAAATTCTACCATTTTTATGTATTTTCTTCTTCTGAAGCAGTTTTTGGTAGAAAAGTACTTCAGGCAGTGGTTCAGTTTGAATCTTCTGTTTATGTTTTTCATTAAACTTTATTTTGGGTGTGGATTATTTTCAGCAGGAATTGGCTGTCTTTATTTTATCCCTCCCTCTCTAGTGACTCTTGCGTGGAAAGATCCACATCTTGGGTAGTCATTATCCCATACGTCACTAGCTCATGGACTCTTGCTAATTACATGAAAGAAAACATAATTTATGTAAGAACTTACCTGATAAATTCATTTCTTTCATATTAGCAAGAGTCCATGAGGCCCGCCCTTTTTTGTGGTGGTTATGATTTTTTTGTATAAAGCACAATTATTCCAATTCCTTATTTTATATGCTTTCGCACTTTTTTCTTATCACCCCACTTCTTGGCTATTCGTTAAACTGAATTGTGGGTGTGGTGAGGCATTTTAAGGTTTGGGAAACTTTGCCCCTCCTGGTAGGAATGTATATCCCATAAGTCACTAGCTCATGGACTCTTGCTAATATGAAAGAAATGAATTTATCAGGTAAGTTCTTACATAAATTATGTTATATGTATGTATATGTATGTATATATGTATGTGTGTATATATGTGTATATACATGTGTGTGTATGTGTGTATATATATATATATATATATATATATATATATATATATATATATATATATATATATATTTATTTATGAGCTTTGAAATTAAAACACACAACTTTTGGAGTTAAATCACATTAAAAAAAAAATAGGCAAATAAATAATTAATTATGCACAATAAAAAATGTAATATAATTCAACATTTTATATTGCAATATCAATAACTCCCCAAAGACCATTTAACCAAAAGATAAAAAATGACATTCTATTTAGATCAAAACTAAGAAATAAAGGCACTATATGGCCTATTTGAAGACTTGGTAACTGTTTGTTATGCTTTTTGAAATTTCAAAAGTGCAGAAATCAACTAGATTGTAAGACCCAGGCCTTCATTCAGGTATTGATTGTGGGTAACACTTCTTTACCACAGTGCACGCCCCACATCACCTCTGCATGAAAAGCTAAAAGGTATTGATTTTGTTTCAAGAGATGGGAGGGGTGCACATCTGTGACTTTTCTTTCTATTTTGGAATCACTGCTTTTAACCATTTAAGAGCAATAATTTGAACTATTCAGGTTATTTGTTACTTATGCAATGATATCTGTTGCTAGATATGTTTAACCCTTCATAGCTAAAGTTATGGTCAGAACCTGCAGCACTTTGCTGTGCATCCTCTGATCATGATGTGAGCTATTTGTTTTTTTACTACTTTGTTGCAGGTTAAACTCATACGGCTAGATTACGAGTTGTGCGTTAAGGTAAAAAAGCTGCGTTAAGAGGTCCTAACGCTGTTTTTTTTAGGCCCGCTGGTATTACGAGTCTTGAAGGTTTAGGGTCACCGCACACTAATTTGGCCTTACCGCAAAACGACTTACGTAAACTTCGTAAAGTCTTTTTTCTATGGGACTTCCATATCGCCGGTATTAAAAGTCTGTCCTGGGAGGCAAAAAAGTGAGCGATACACCCTTCCCTGTCAAGAGTCCTAAAGCATTTAAAAGTCAGTAGTTAAGAGTTTTATGGTACAACACCGTAACATAAAACTCATAACTAAAGTGTTAAAAAGTACACTAACACCCATAAACTACCTATTAACCCCTAAACCAAGGCCCTCCTGCATCGCAAACACTACAGTAAAATTTTTAACCCCTAATTTGCCACTACGGACACCGCTGCCACCTACATTATATTTATGAACCCCTAATCTGCCGCCCCCAATGTCGCCGCAACCTACCTACACTTATTAACCGCTAATCTGCCGCCCCCAACGTCGCTGCCACTATAATAAACATATTAACCCCTAAACCGCCGCACTCCCGCCTTGCAAACAGTTAAATATTAACCCCTAATCTGCCATCCCTAACATCGCCGCAACCTACCTACATTTATTAACCCCTAATCTGCCGCCCCCAACGTTGCCGCCATTATATTAGTTATTAACCCCTAAATCTAAGTCTAACCCTAACCGTAATACCCCCTAACTTAAATATAATTTAAATAAATCTAAAGAAAATTACTATCATTAACCACATTATTCCTATTTAAAACTAAATACTTACCTATAAAATAAACCCTAAACTAGCTATAATATAACTAATAGTTGCATTGTGTCTATCTTAGGGTTTATTTTTATTTTACAGGCAAGTTTGTATTTATTTTAACTAGGTAGAATAGTTATTAAATAGTTATTAACTATTTAATAACTACCTAACTAAAATAAATACAAAAATACCTGTAAAATAAAACCTAACCTAAGTTAGACTAACACCTAACATTACACTATAATTAAATAAATGAACTAAATTAAATACAATTACCTAAATTAAATTAGCTAAAGTACAACCCCCCCCCACTAAATTACAGAAAATAACAAATTACAGATATTTAAACTAATTACACCTAATCTAATAGCCCTATCAAAATAAAAAAGCCCCCCCCAAAATAAAAAAACCCTAGCCTAAACTAAACTACCAATAGCCCTTAAAAGGGCATTTTGCGGGGCATTGCCCCAAAGTAATCAGCTCTTTTACCTGTAAAAAAAAAATGCAAACAACCCCCCCAACAGTAAAACCCACCACACACACAACCAACCCCCCAAATAAAATACTATCTAAAAAAACCTAAGCTCCCCATTGCTCTGAAAAGGGCATTTGCATGGACATTGCCCTTAAAAGGGCAGTTAGATCTTTTGCAGGCCCAAACCCTAACCTAAAAATAAAACCCACCCAATACACCCTTAAAAAAACCTAACACTAACCCCCTGAAGATCGACTTAACGGGAGAAGTCTTCATCCAAGCCGGGCCAAAGTCCTCAACAAATCCGGGAGAAGTCTTCATCCAAGCCGGACGAAGTGGTCCTCCAGATGGCAGAAGTCTTCATCCAGATGGCATCTTCTATCTTCATCCATCCGGCGCGGAGCGGGTCCATCTTCAAGACATCCGACGCGGAGTATCCTCTTCATCCGACGACTAAAGACGAATGAAGGTACCTTTTAAGTGACGTCATCCAAGATGGCGTCCCTTAGATTCCTATTGGCTGATAGAATTCTATCATCCAATCGGAATTAGGGTAAAAAAATCCTATTGGCTGATGCAATCCTATTGGCTGATCCAATTGGCTGATCCAATTAGTCGTCGGGATGAAGAGGATGCTCCACGTCGGATGTCTTGAAGATGGACCCGGTCCGCGCCGGATGGATGAAGATAGAAGATGCCGTCTGGATGAAGACTTCTGCCCGTCTGGAGGACCACTTTGCCCGGCTTGGATGAAGACTTCTCCCGGCTTCGTTGAGGACTTCTCCCTGGCTTGGATGAAGACTTCTCCCAATAAGTCGATCTTCAAGGGTTAGTGTTAGGGTTTTTTTAAGGATGTATTGGGTGGGTTTTATTTTTAGGTTAGGGTTTGGGCCTGAAAAAGAGCTAACTGCCCTTTTAAGGTCAATGCCCATCCAAATGCCCTTTTCAGGGCAATGGGGAGCTTAGGTTTTTTTAGATAGTATTTTATTTGGGGGGTTGGTTGTGTGGGTGGTGGGTTTTACTTTGGGGGGTTGTTTGTATTTTTTGTTACAGGTAAAAGAGCTGATTACTTTGGGGCAATGCCCCGCAAAAGTCCCTTTTAAGGGCTATTTGTAGTTTAGTTTAGGCTAGGTTTTTTTTTATTTTGGAGGGGCTTTTTTATTTTGATAGGGCTATTAGATTAGGTGTAATTAGTTTAAATAGCTGTAATTTGTTTATTATTTTCTGTAATTTAGTGTTTGTTTGTTTGTTTGTTTTTTTGTACTTTAGCTTATTTAATTTAGTTAATTTATTTAATTATAGTGTAGTGATAGTGTTAGTGTAACTTAGGTTAGGTTTTATTTTACAGGTACTTTTGTATTTATTTTAGCTTGGTAGTTATTAAATAGTTAATAACTATTTAATAACTATTCTACCTAGTTAAAATAAATACAAACTTGCCTGTAAAATGAAAAGAAAAATCCTAAGCTAGATACAATGTAACTATTAGTTATATTGTAGCTATCTTAGGGTTTATTTTATAGGTAAGTATTTAGTTTTAAATAGGAATAATGTAGTTAATAATAGTAATTTTCTTTAGATTTATTTAAATTATATTTAAGTTAGGGGGTGTTAGGGTTAGACTTAGATTTAGGGGTTAATAACTTTAATATAGTGGCGGCGACGTTGGGGCCGGCAGATTAGGGGTTAATAAGTGTAGGTAGGTTGCGGCGACATTGGGGGTGGCAGATTAGGGTTAATAGTATGTAGGTGTCGGCGATGTTGGGGGCAGCAGATTAGGGGTTCATAAGTATAATGTATGTGGCGGCGGTGTCCGAAGCGGCAGATTAGGGGTTAATAAGTATAATGTAGGTGTCGGCGATGTCGGGGGTGGCAGATTAGGGGTTAATAAGTGTAAGATTAGGGGTGTTTAGACTCGGGGTTCATGTTAGGGTGTTATGTGTAGACATAACTTTTTTTTCCCCATAGGAATCAATGGGGCTGCGTTACTGAGTTTTACGCTGCTTTTTTGCAGGTGTTGGACTTTTTCTCAGCCGGCTCTCCCCTTTGATTCCTATGGGGAAATCGTGCACGAGCACGTACGACCAGCTCACCGCTGACTTAAGCAGCGCTGGTATTGGAGTGCGGTAATGAGCAAAATTTTGCTCAACGCTCACTTCTTGCCTTTTAACGCCGGGTTTCTGAAAACTCGTAATACCAGAGCTGCATGTAAGTGAGCGATGAGAGAGAACTGCTTGTTGGCACCGCATAGCCTCTAACGCAAAACTCGTAATCTAGTCCATAGTTTGCAAAGAACAGTAGTGCAAACATAAAACACATACAATGTCCCTTTAACCTAGAGTTTTAAGGGGTACATGTTTAAAATAAACGAAACCTAATAATTTAAGTGTAACATACCATTTCCTATACTTTAAGGGTTAAAAAATCAACACTGCCCATGCACAGTCAGTATCTAATTCCCCTTAGGAGAGGATGCTGCAGAAAACCATAATTCTTTATCCTTTTTCATACCTCCCAACCATCACAGATCTTGCAGGGTTGTAACAGTTTCCGAGGCCTGACCGTTGACCCTCCTGCAGCTTTCTTCCTTCAGGGCAAATGTCCTAGTTTTCAGGGACTGCCTCGGCTCTTCCCAGCACACGCTCTGACTCTAGCCAACCTTGCCCATGACACAAACCATGGTCTGCACCTTCTGTCGTGACTCCACCTATTAGACACTAGTGGGTCACTGCCCTCAAGTCCCCCTCACCTATGCCCTGGAAAGCCTCCAGGAAATTTTGGGATGTACGGTTTTAATGTCCCTTAATCATGTTATTTCTGTACAATACTATAGCTTTGTACAATGTAGTAATAATATAGGCTGTGAGACTTACTGTAATGCTATAGTTGGCTCCTCTTCCTCCATATGTTTATTGTACAGTGCAGTTATAATATAGGCTGTGCGACTTACTGTAATGCTATAGTTGGCTTCTCTTCCTCCATATGTTTATTGTACAATGCAGTAATAATATAGGCTGTGCGACTTACTGTAATGCTATTGTTGGCTCCTCTTCCTCCATATGTTTATTGTACAATGCAGTAATAATATAGGCTGTGCGACTTACTGTAATGCTATAGTTGGCTCCTCTTCCTCCATATATTTATTGTACAGTGCAGTAATAATATAGGCTGTGAGACTTACTGTAATGCTATAGTTGGCTCTTCTTCCTCCATATGATTATTGTACAATGTAGTAATAATATAGGCTGTGAGACTTACTGTAATGCTATAGTTGGCTCCTCTTCCTCCATATGTTTATTGTACAGTGCAGTTATAATATAGGCTGTGCGACTTATTGTAATGCTATAGTTGGCTTCTCTTCCTCCATATGTTTATTGTACAATGCAGTAATAATATAGGCTGTGCGACTTACTGTAATGCTATAGTTGGCTCCTCTTCCTCCATATGTTTATTGTACAATGCAGTAATAATATAGGCTGTGCGACTTACTGTAATGCTATAGTTGGCTCCTCTTCCTGCATATGTTTATTGTACAATGCAGTAATAATATAGGCTGTGAGACTTACTGTAATGCTATAGTTGGCTCCTCTTCCTCCATATGTTTATTGTACAATGCAGTAATAATATAGGCTGTGAGACTTACTGTAATGCTATAGTTGGCTCCTCTTCCTCCATATGTTTATTGTACAATGCAGTAATAATATAGGCTGTGAGACTTACTGTAATGCTATAGTTGGCTCCTCTTCCTGCATATGTTTATTGTACAATGCAGTAATAATATAGGCTGTGAGACTTACTGTAATGCTATAGTTGGCTCCTCTTCCTCCATATGTTTATTGTACAATGCAGTAATAATATAGGCTGTGAGACTTACTGTAATGCTATAGTTGGCTCCTCTTCCTCCATATGTTTAAGGTTTTTACATTTTTGGTTTATTGGAAGACAAACTTAAATATGTTAATCTCTCACTGTTACATATAGTCGTTGACATGAAACTAAGCTTTCATGATTCAGATAGAACATGCCGCTTTAAAAGGCATTTAATTTGCTTCTATTGTTCTCTTGATATTTCTTGTTGAAAAGCATAGGTAGTTATGCTCAGGAGCAGCAATGCAGTACTGAGAGCTAGCTGTTGATTGGTAGCTACACACATGCTTCTTGTCATTTGCTCACCAAATATGTTTAATGAAGTAGTGCGTTGATGCTTTGGAGCTTTCCTTAAAGGGACACTAAACCCAAAATGTTTCTTTAATGATTCAGGTAGAGAATACAATTTGAAACAACATCCCAATTTACTTGTATTATCTAAGTTCCTTCATTCTTTAGATATCCTTTGTTGAAAAAATAGCAATGCACATGGGTGAGCCAATCATACAAGGCATCTATGTGCAGCCACCAATCAGCAGCTTCTGAGCCTATCTAGATATACTGTTCAGCAAAGGATATCAAGAGAATGAAGTAAATTAGATAATAGAAGTAAATTAGAACGTTGCTTAAAAATTCCATGCTCTTTCCAAATAAGGAAAGAAAAAAAGAAAAAAAAAATACTTTCATGTCCTTTTAAATATATGTTCAACACCTTTGCAGGGGTTAACACATAATTGAAACATTTTATTAATGCACTATTTCCTGCTTGTAAAACATTACAGCATGTTCTCTTTACAATTTTGACCTTTAAGATACATTTTTATATATGCATAGTATGCAGGGGCGTTACCACCATTGGTGCAGCAGGTGCAGTGGCACCAGGGCCTAAGAGCTGGAAGGGGCCCATAACAGCCAGACTATACATAGGAGTATGCAGAATGTGTACAATCCTTATACAGGGAAGCCTTTTATTACTGCAAGTTGAAGGTCCATCTGTCGATCCTCACAATAATTTTATTGAGCAGAATCTATTTTAGTACTTTTGATTTTTGGTGAGTTACCTTTGGGGGTCCCCAAAAAATCGTGCACCAGGGCCCTTTGTTGAGTAGGTCCACTAGTACTGATAGTATGTATTCGTAATTAACTGCTTTATTACAAAAGAAAATCGCTGAATAAAAAATAAACAATATTTTAATAGTATATAAAACTGTAATTTTGTTATTGGAATCTGTATTATTTTTTGTCAAGACTTGCAAAGTGTCTTTGGTATTTATTGTATCTCCTTTGTCAAAGCCAATGAGGGAAAGCTATAATTGAGCTCCTGCATCGATCTAACAATCACTGTTTAGAATATTGTAAGGTTACAGTTCTGTGCATGGTGCTCTCCAGCTTTTCAGGGGACAGAGAAAACAAAATCAACATTTTCGGAGTTAAATTGGAGGAAGAGCATAACAAATAAATACTAAAAATTCTGTGAGTTTTCTTTAATATACATTTTATGGGGAATTACATTTTGAGTTTAGTATCCATTTAAATAATCTTTTTTATGAAAAAGTGCTACAGTGCTTAAAAGGACACTAAACCCGAAAGTTTTCATTCATGATTCAGATAGAGGATACAATTTTAAACAACATTCCAATTTAATTATATTATCTAATTTGCTTCATTCATTAGATATCCTTTGCTGAAGAAATAGCAATGCACATTGGTGAGCCAATCATACAAGGCATCTATGTGCAGCAACAAATCAGCAGCTACTGAGCCTATCTAAAAAATGAGGATATCAAAAAAAAATGACACAAAATAGATAACAGAAGTAAATTAGAAAGTTGTTTAAAAGTGCATGCGCTTTCTAAATCATGAAAGAAAAAAATTGGGTTTCGTGTACCTTTAAGCATTTTTTAAATAAATATGAACTGTCTGAGGAATGGTTTCATATATTTATTTTTTTAAAATATATATTCTCTAAGACTATACTTTGTAGCTCTACACAGCCACACAAATAACCACTAAGTGTGATTGATCACCCAAACTAGTCTTTTTGTTTGTTTTGTCTGTAAGCCAGGTAATCAATAACAGCTATGGTTGCTTGACAGTCAAGCACTAAACACAATTTTGATTATAAAAATCTAGGCAAAAGAACCATACATTATTTGTGTTCAATTGTATGGCAAAAAGGGACAAAGATTTTGCTTCAAGGACAAGTCTTTGTGAAAATGAACACAGAAAAGGGGGGAATAGCAAAGATGACTAAAGATTCATATACAATGTATGTTTAAAACAACAAAAAATAATATATATATATATATATCTCAGAAAAGAGAGAACAGCACCCCTGAGATGGAACAAAAGCTAGAATAACTTCCATGCCTGTTCATTTCAATTGCAACTCAGGGTGCGCGTTCTTTTAGCACACGTTGATGCCTTTCCACAGAGAAAAAATATCCTGTAGCATATCAGTCTGATCCTGCCCAATGACAGTCCAGCACCGAAATACCAGGCAATTCTTCTCTCATTGGGCAGGATCAGACTGATATGCTACAGGATATTTTTTCTCTGTGAAGGGGCATAGTGTGCAAAAAAAGAACGCGCACCCTGAGTTACAATTTAACCCCTTAACGACTGAGGACGTGCAGGGTACTTCCTCTAAAGGATGTCAGTTAACGACCAAGGACGTACCCTGCACGTCCTCAGTCTGGAAAGCAGCTGGAAGCGATCCTGCTCGCTTCCAGCTGCTTTCCGGTTATTGCAGTGATGCCTTGACATCGAGGCATCCTGCAATAACACTTTCTGGCCATCCGATGCAGAGAGAGACACTCTGTGGCCCTCTCTGCACCGGACATCGATGGCCGGTATCGTTGGTGGGTGGGAGCCGACTTGGAGGCGGGTGGGCGGCCATCGGTGAGATCTGGAAGGTGGAGGGGGGCGGGATCGGGGGCGGAGCCTTCGGGGGCGCGCACGGGCGCGCGTGCACGGGGGTGGCGGGCGGGCGGGCGCGTGCACGGGGCGGGAGCGGGTGGGAACCGCTACACTACAGAAAAAAAGTTAAAAGTAAAATGTCAAATAAAATTAAATACACTTATTTTTTCAAAAGCATCTAAGGGATCTGGAAGGGGTGGGGGGTTGGTATTGGCGGGGGGAAGCTACACTACAGAAAAGGGACATTTTTTAATAAAAAAAAGCATATTATTCACTAAAATGGGTACTGGCAGACAGCTGCCAGTACCCAAGATGGCGCACATTAAGTCAGAGGGGGAGGGTTAGAGAGCTGTTTGGTGGGGGATCAGTGAGGTTGGGGGCTAAGGGGGATCCTACACAGAAGCATATGTAAATATGCACACAAAAATGCACAAAAAAGCCCATATTGTCCTTTTATTTTAGTACTGGCAGAGTTTCTGCCAGTACTTAAGATGGCGGGGACATTTGTGGGGTAGGGGAGGGAAGAGAGATGTTTGGGAGGGATCAGGGGGTCTGATGTTTCAGGTGGGAGGCTGATCTTTACACTAAAGCTAAAATTAACCCTGCAAGCTCCCTACAAGCTACCTAATTAACCCCTTCACTGCTAGCCATAATACACGTGTGATGCGCAGCGCCATTTAGCAGCATTCTAATTACCAAAAAGCAACGCCAAAGTCATATATGTCTGCTATTTCTGAACAAAGGGGATCCCAGAGAAGCATTTACAACCATTTGTGCCATAATTGCACAAGCTGTTTGTAAATGATTTCAGTGAGAAACTGAAAGTTTGTGAAAAAATTTGTGAAAAAGTGAACGATTTTTTGTATTTGATCGCATTTGGCGGTGAAATGGTGGCATGAAATATACCAAAATGGGCCTAGATCAATACTTTGGGATGTCTTCTAAAAAAAAATATATACATGTCAATGGATATTCAGGGATTTCTGAAAGATATCAGTGTCCCAATGTAACTAGCGCTAATTTTGAAAAAAAATGGTTTGAAAATAGCAAAGTGCTATTTGTATTTATGGCCCTATAAGTTACAAAAAAAGCAAAGAACATGTTAACATCTGGTATTTCTAAACTCAGGACAAAATTTAGAAACTATTTAGCATGGGTGTTTTTTGGTGGTTGTAGATATGTAACAGAATTTGGGTTCAAAGTTAGAAAAAGTGTGTTTTTTTCCATTTTTCCTCATATTTTATAAAATTTTTTTATAGTAAATGATAAGATATGATGAAAATAATGGTAATTTTAGAAAGTCCATTTAATGGCGAGAAATACGGTATATAATATGTGTGGGTACAGTAAATGAGGAAGAGGAAAATTTCAGCTAAACACAAACACCATAGAAATGTAAAAATAGCCTTGGTCCCAAACGGACAGAAAATGGAAAAGTGCTCTGGTCACTAAGGGGTTAAATGAACAGGCATGGAAGTTATTCTAGCTTTTGTTCTATCTCAGGAGTGCTGTTCTCTTTCTCTTTTTTCACACACACACACACACACACGTAAATACATACACATAAATACATACATGCATACATTCACAGGCTTAAAATGTCCAGTAGTTCTTCTTCATTAGGTTTGTATTATTCGGTTTTGTTTGTGAATAATAAATCCTCTACATGCAGTTGTATTTCAATGTAAATGTTTGCTAATAATGAATATTTTCTTATCCTTGCTCACAGAAAGATCTGTCCCACACCAATATGACTGCACAGTAAAAGCTTGTTTTTGGAGGCGATGAATATTGTCTAACTTTTAGCAAAGAAAGGCACATTCCTTCTGTGAAAGTGTTTTCCAGGTAAGGATTTTAAACTTCTAAAAGTCATAAAAATAATGTGCTGTGATTTGTATATAATCTGTATATTCCATTGAATTGGTCAGTATTGCTTCAGACTTAAGAAATGAAGGAATCTTCCGAAAGCTTGTCTACTTATAAATGTATAGCTAGTCTAATAAAAGAGTATATAATATACTCACAACACATATAAAGTCTGACACACTTTTGCAAGCGAAGCGCACAACTAGATTGAAAGCAAAATGGAAGAATTAGTTACAGCATTTGGCCAAATTGTGATAGGCCCAGGTCCATATCAAGGTCTCTTTCTCCCTGGGTCCCTAAAATACAGCCATACAATGCCTTCAACCAAACACACTGTGATACAAACAAGATTGACACAGGACTTTTGTAATTTCCCTAGAGAAATACAAACAGCACTCACATGCAGTTGCACAGTTTTCAGTGATCTATGTTGTTAAACTCAAGCCTGGGTACAAAGCCCAAAGGGAAAATTATTCACACAACACATAGAAAGTTAGGCACTCTCCTGCCTGGGCTGTGAGTTCTCCAGTTCCAGTCAAAAGTAAAAGTGCAGACTCCAGGCATAACTCTGCTATATTCCACACAATTGTTGGTGGCACACTCAAGTAGACCATCTTTAACTCTCCATAATTGGCCTTAGCAGATATGCACTTAAACCTTACATTTATTTTTTCAATATTTTAAACAACTAATACATACCTCCCAACTTGGGAAGTTGAGTAGGGCGGCTGCCATTTTAGGGGAAGAGTCATAGACTGGGATATTGGAAATTCTGCAAATAGAGACAGCTGGGACAGAGCTCAGAATATAGGGCTGTCACTCTCATGTCTGCTTATTTCGTTTTTAAAAAATGCAATTGCATTATTTTCAGGCTTTCAATACATCAGTTTATCTCATTTTCATTCAGTGTTTAAAGGGACAGTCTACACTATTGTTTTAAAATATAATCCCTTTATTACCCATTCCCCCGTTTTGCATAACCAATACAGTTATATTAATATACTTATTACCTCTGTGATTAACTTGTATCTAAGCATCTTCTGACAGCCCCCTAATCACATGACTTTTATCTATTGACTTGCATTTTAGCCAATTAGTGCAGTGTCTGGCACAAGCCACGGGCGTTAGCACAATGTTATCTATGTGGCCACATGAACTAGCAGTGCCTGTTGGGAAAAACTAATAAAAAAGCATGTGATAAGAGGTTGTCTTTAATGCCTTAAAAACAGGCAGACATTTAGGGGTTTCAATGTTATAAAGTATATTAATATAACAACGTTGGTTGTGCAAATCTGGGGAATGGGTAGTAAAGGCATTATCTATATTTTTAAACAATAACAATTTTAGTGTTAACTGTCCCTTTAATATCCCATTTAATCATGTGTCTTGGCTTGAAGGAAAGCCTTACTGGAAGCAAAAGTCCAGATGCAAGAATCCAGAAGGTTTAAAGTTGTTCTGAGACTGTTTAAAAAAGGAGGAAGAAAGTATGAGACTTATAGAAGCAATGACAGCTGTGGTTTCCCTGATGAAATACGCATTCCAGTGTTGTATGCTAGAAGCTGGAAAAGGGGACAATCATTTACTCAGATGCTACTCTCAGATCATTGGTTCATTATGCAACAACAAAGGGCAGCCGTTTCATTCTTCAAAATCTATGATGCTTGTACCAACAAGTGCA
The DNA here is from genome assembly GCF_027579735.1 of Bombina bombina. Classification (NCBI taxonomy): domain Eukaryota; kingdom Metazoa; phylum Chordata; class Amphibia; order Anura; family Bombinatoridae; genus Bombina; species Bombina bombina. The sequence goes on from NC_069504.1 coordinate 949,895,516, forward strand.
GCAAAACAAGGAGACTGTGTGAGTAAATCCCTAAAGATACATAAAGAAGAATCCCCAAGCCAAACTACAAGGGCAAGACGAATTGTGCTTTTTTTTTTTATCAAAGTCCTTTGGGAAACAATGTATCCATGAACAATAAGACACAATTCTCATTCACTACAGACTTGATGTCTGGATCGCAAATGAAGCAAAGTTTTTTGTTATGATGCGGTCCTTATCATGTTGTTGCCTTCCTTTTCTATAGGATTCAAGTGCATAAGACCTAGGACTTTTTGCATTAGATTAGCCACCCAAGTTCTTTATAAATGATTTGGATAATGACACAAAATCTAAAATAAAAAGCTTTTATCAACTTTTATCAGTAGCTTTGATTCATCATTGATAGCATGACTGCCTAAAGTGTCTAAAATAATAATCATAGGGTTAATATATATAATACAATATATATAATAATTAATCAAAAATGGTTTATCCAACGAAGGAACAATTGGTATAATGTAAGGTTGCTCTGTAGCTAACACTAATTACTCTGTGGAAGGGCAGTCCAGCAGCAAACAAGTTGCTTAGGTAGTTTGTAAACTGCCATCATGCTCTTTAATGCAGTATTAATAAAGTCCTTTTTTATTTTTTTATTTTAATAAAATTGAATTGGCTGCTGCATTTTTCAATTGATTGTGTAGCTGGAGTGTAGCCAGTAAGAGACGATAAGTCCTGCAATTTTTTTTTCCTTTAAAGCTTTTTTGAAAGCTAAAAAAATAAATAATGCATAGCATGCACAATCAATAATTTTATATAATTTTGCATAATTTGATTGCCTTAATTGCCTTGAATGTGAAAAAGAATCCAAAACCTGTACAAACTTGACAACCACACGTAAATGTGAGCTTAGCACATCTTATTTGCTGAAATGATGGTCATGGTGAACTAGATATGAAGCAAATAATGAGGAAAGGATTTTATTATGTTTATACCTTTTTTTGCACACATTGGAATCAAGAAATGAGATGCACCTCTTTTTACCATAAAGTAACAAATGGGCATAAAATAGGTATCTTATGTAGGCTGACCCAGGAATTTCAGTGCCTCCCACTAGTGTTGGTTTTGTTTTCGTTTTTCAGGACCCACACTAAAATGTATATTTGAACCATTGAGCTATTTTGAAATAGTTTCATCATACGTGCAAGCTGCTTGTTGGAGCGCAATATAAAGAAGCATTTGGCAGTAGTTTCTCACACTTTTTTACATTTTCTCATTTAAACACACATATTTCCACTGATAATCTGTATAGCGGAGTGTTGAAAATGAGGATTAATTTGTCCTTTTCCCAAATAACAATGCACTTATGTACTATCTGATAATATCAAGTTTTATATTTTTCTCTTTCATGCTAAAAAAACATTACTCGTGTTTTTTTTTTTGTTTGTTTTTTTTAACATTCTTGTTTTAATAATATAGTTTTTAAAATGTGTTCATGAGTCCAGCATCATTGTTTTTATTAATATTGTATGTGAAATGTGTTTGAGTCGTGTGAATGAAACCTATTATGGTCTCTTATTGAAGAGGTTGCACAGACTATAATACTTTGGTGTTTGCTAAGCAAAAAGCTTCTAAATACCTAGTTAAAGGGACAGTCAACCCCAGAATTTTTGTTGTTTAAAAAGAAAGATAATCCCTTTATTACCCATTCCCCAGTTTTGCATAACCAACACAGTTATAATAATACACATTTTATCTTGTATCAGTGCTCACTCCTAGGTCACTTTACGTGCATGAGCTCAATGTTATCTATATGAAACATGTGAACTAATGACCTCTAGTGGTCAAAATGTATTCAGATTAGAGGCAGTCTTCAAGGTCTAAGAAATTAGCATATGAACCTCCTAGTTTTAGCTTTCAACTAAGAATACCAAGAGAACAAAGCAAAATTGGTGATAAAAGTAAATTGGGAAGTTGTTTAAAATTGCATGCCCTATTTAAAACATGAAAGTTTTTTTTGGACTTGACTGTCCCTTTAAGATATGATTATGGAGGACACATATATTACTCGTTAGCATTACAATCCCATTTCTCCATAGAAACATTTGTGTTCCCTTAATAGGCTATATAGCCTAAAAATCCTATTTTAGCAATATATTTGTCACAAGTGTATTGAAGTCAATAATACAGATGGTTAGTGTTTATTGCAGAAATTTAAATATGAAACACAAATAGCCTTTTTTTACAGTGCTGAGAGCAGTCTTACATTGCAAGCTAAACAATATCTTCTTATATTTTCAAGTAAACAAGCTTCACCAAAAGCTAATATTTCACACTTATCGACAGATGCTGCAAATCTTAAATTGCTAAGCTATTCAAAGAATCAATTGTTTGAAATATGGGCTGAATAAATTCCGTTGGGTCGTTTGTTCTTGTATTATTTTCTCTTTATACTTGGAGTCGTTGGCATGTTGCAGCTTGCTCCTTGAAAGGCAGTTTGTCCTCTGCTGTCAGAGAAGCTTGATAATAACAGAGAACTCGAATGAATTCAATCAAAATGCTGCTGTTTCCCATGAGATCACATGGATGCCAGTTATATATATTTTTTATCCTTTTTTCCTATGCATGAAAAAAATGTACCTGTAATCTTCAGCACTTTAAGTGTAATACATACTGTAAGAGCCTAGGCTTTGCAGATCGTTATTTTGATGTGTTGTTAATTGCTTTGGCCACTTCAATCTGTAGATTTTATAATTAATACATAAGGGTGGTTGGCTGTCAGCTACGTTGCATTAGGGAAACTGAAATTTGATGTCTATCACTTAGCTCTGTGGTTGCTAACTTTCTTATTTATAGCTGTGCAGCATTAGTTTGTAGCAGCTAGCAATGCTTCATCAAATATGGGCTAGATTACAAGTGGTATCGCTTGACGGTTGACTGCGTTAACACTAGCACGTGATATTACACTTACAAGTCCAGGGTAAATAAAAGTTATCAGAGAAGGGTTAGCACAGCTTATACTTTTAATGGATATCGCTACTGCGCTAAATAGTGCAAGAATATTTAGCGCAACTTGACACATGAAGTAAAGTGTAAGGGTTTAAAAAAAAAAATCACAATTGTCAAAAACATAATAAAAATGGAGAGTGCAGCTCTGGTTCAACAAAATGTATTATATCGCATGCAACGTTAAAAGCATATGCAGACTTACATCTGAGGTAAGGAGTAATAAGCGTCCGGATGTTGCCTTATGCACTGGTCACGTGACTTATTGAGGAGTAAATGCGGAAATGCTTAGGATTACTCCTGCATTGGAGTTGTGTGTTTCAAAAGTAGCGAACTTTGCCAGACAGTCTGTTAGGATGTAGCTTTATGCACTGGTAAAGTCTGATGCCCATTACTCCTTACCTCAGATGTAAGTCTGCATATGTTTGTATGCTGCATGTGATATAATACATTTTGTTTAATCGGATCTGTGCTCTCACTTCATATTTATTTTGTCAGAACTGTTTGTTGAACCAGAAGGAAGGAAAATGGTGAAAGAGAGCTGCACCAGAAAATTCAAGCTGCACATCAATTTTATATTGGCTGTCTTGACTTATATGGAAGTTTCATGATTTTATAATTATTTTTTATATGGCAATTGTTTTTTATACATTGATATTTATTGTAGCGACACTGTTTCAATTGCTGTTTTATTTCTTATAGGACCTTAGTGTTGTTTTTAGTCTTGTTTGTATACATGAAAAACATATTAAAGGGACACTGAACCCAATTTTTTTCTTTCCTGATTCAGATGGAGCATGACATTTTAAGCAACTTTTTAATATACTCCTATTATCAAATTTTCTTCATTTTCTTGGTATCTTTATTTGAAATGCAAGAATGTAAGTTTAGATGCTGGCCCATTTTAGGTGAACAACCTGGATTGTTCTTGCTGATTGGTGGATAAATTCATCCACCAATTAAAAAGTGCTGTCCAGAGTACTGAACCAAAAAAGAAGCTTAGATGCCTTCTTTTTCAAATAAAGATAGCAAGTGAACAAATAAAAATTAATAGGAGTAGATTAGAAAGTTGCTTAAAATTGCATGCTCTATCTGAAAAAAAAATGGGTTCAGTGTCCCTTTAAGCCCTTCGCTTCCGGGAATTTCAGAGAAAAACTTGCCCAAAGTACCGGAAAATGTTTAGCATTTTTCTTTTATGTCACTCAATTTACAGTAAACAGAAATAGAGCCTTGTATTTTTAGATTTACCTATCAAAACTATATGTTTTTCCTTCATACAGGTGGTGATAGTCCACAAACCATAACTCCTTGGAATTACTCTTTCTGACCACTAGGAGGAGGCAAAGATTCCCAAACCCCATGAGCTCTATAAACCCCTCCCACCTTTCTAGAAACTAGTCTGACATATAGCCAAGCAAAATAAGTAGGAAAAGTATGTAGAATAAGAGCAAAAAAAGGGGGTAGGTGAAGAATGAGGGTGCACCAGATTTTTTACTACGAGAGGGGTTTTCAGACTGAGTTAAGGCCCATTTTCTCATCAGAGTGCTGCTGATTGATGGACGGATGTATTGGGAGTTTTGGGTAGTGCCACAATAACGCCTTTTGGGAATTATTCACAAGAGGTGTTGCAGGGACCTGTCATTTCTCTCCACCTATTGGGTCATTGGTATACTCCTATTCCATATCCTATGCTATGTTTCAGCACTGGTTTGGCTTTCTACTGGATTCCATTTCCTGCTAGTAGTTGGGTGCTTATAGGCAAGTACTCTTTTCTTTTTTTATAATTCTGGCATTCATATAAGCCTGTTGCGCTAATCAGTCTGTACGTTATTGTACTCTGTATCCTAGGGACAATATTAACTAGATAGTGAGAAGTGAGGTGAGGGTAAAAAAGAAGGGCTAATGTATAGTGCAGGTGGTGGTGGGTGGCAAGAAGTAAATGAATAGAGTATTTCTTTCCTATGACATGGAGAGTCCACGGCGTCATTCAAATTACTAGTGAGATATTCAACTCCTGGCCAGCAAGAGGAGGCAAAGAGCACCCCAGCAAAGCTGTTAAGTGTTACTGCGTTACCTACAACCCCCAGTCATTCTCTTTGCCTCTGTCAATGGAGGTTGTGTGAAGTTAGTGTCTGAAGAATTTAATCTTTTTATGGGTACTTTTCCCTACAAGCAAGGATTGGGATCTAGCTGTGTCCACGTCAATCTCTTGAGTAAGAGTAGTGATGACTTTTAGCAGTCCTATGCTTTACTTTTAACACTTTACTACTCCTTTGTGGAAAGCCAGAGTTGGTTACTCTGTTCTTTCTTTTCCTACAGGTCCATGACAGGGAGCATAGTGCCTGCCACACCTTGAGGATCAACATCTCTTATGCAATCTAAGGTAAGTGCCTTTGCCTTCTAGGTAATGAAGGACAGCAGCACGTATGGGGTTAATCCTCCAGATTGTTATTTTACAAGACATAATAATCCTTTATTAATGTGAAGATTCATATGGGCACATTTTTATTGGCACTTTTTCAATATGGGATAAGTTATTCCTAATTTTGAGATATGTTAAGATATATATATGAGTTCTTATGGGCTGGGATGTTAGAGATATTTAAGGCTGGTGAGCCAAAGCATTATTTTGTACTTGCGGTTGCTTTGTGTATTAAACAATTAGCCGTTTTTTTACAGACAGTTGATTGTAACTGGCGCCTTTTTCTCTCTACAGAGAAATTGTTGCACACTTTAATTTCAGGACTGATTTGCAGCTCTTCAAGTGGAGGCTGCATTTGGTGTCCTCGGAACGTATTGCTATACAAGTCAGACTCCATTCCGATTGCCTAGTGGGGTATTTTCTTGCCGGTAGGAACCTCAGACAATCTGATGCATTTTTGGTTTCCCTCATTTAATTTTTTAAGTTTTTTTATTTTTCTGTCATAGGCAATCTGAGTTATTTTTGATATAGTTGTCTCAGGACTTTTGATTTTTAACATTTAAATTGTTTTTAAAGCATTTTTATGTTTGTATCTCATTGCCTATTACTTGTGAGAATTATTAGCTATGGACTTAGAACAGAATCAGTCCAGCTCAGTGGATAAATGTTTACTTTGTTTAGAAGCCCAAATTGTGTTGCCAATGCCATTTTGTTCTTCTTGTTTATCTAAGACTTTAAAATTTAAAGATACGTTACTCCCTTCTGAGCCCAATGTCTCTCAGGATAATGCTGTGTGTGATCTGCCTCAGCTTTCTCCTCAAACGTCCCAAGCCTTAGTTATTTATCATACTGTGCCTTCTGTGTTCTCACATCCACCTGGGGGTGTTTATTTACCTGGGGATTTTTCCGCTCATATTTCTTCTGCAGTAACAGCGGCTTTGTCAGCTTTCTCTTCATTGGGTAAGCATAAGAGAAGACCTAAACACTTGCCTAATACTAAGGTTTCTGATTATAGAACTGCATTAGCAACTCTTGCTCAGATGTCTGATGAGAATACTTCAGTAGCTTCTGAAGGTGAGATTTCAGACTATGACACTTTAGCAGAAAAATCTTCAGAATCTGAAGAAGTTCATTTTATATTTAAACTTGTGCACACCCAATTACTTCTGAAGAAGGTTCTAACTACTTTGGACGACTCTGGACCAGTGGTTGCTATCAACCCCACAAAGTCCTCAAAATTGGATAGAGCCTATGATTCACCATCTTCTGAGGAGGTTTTTCATGTACCAATTATTACTCAGGAATGGGACATACCAGGGGTTCCTTTTTACCCTTCTCCTGTTTTTAAGAAAATGTTTCCTGTGGCTGACTCTATTTGTGACTCATGGTGATCTGTTACTAAAGTAGAAGGAGCTATTTCTACTCTTGATAAGAGAACTACCATTCCTATAGAGGATAGTTGCTCTTTTAAGGATTCAATGGACACAAAGCCAGAGACTTACTTAAAAAAGATGTATGTCCATCAGGGGTTACAGTGGCAACCAGCAGCGAGTATTGCTACAGTTGCAGGAGCTGCATTTTATTGGTGTGATGCATTATCTGATCATTTTACAGAGGAAACTACAGTAGAGGAGATCCAGGATAGGATCAAAGCTCTTAAAGTGGACAACACTTTTATTTGTGATGCCAATATGCAGATAATTTGTCTGGGAGCTAAAATGTCTAGCTTCAGGGCTCTGTGGTTAAAATCTTGGTCGGCTGATGTCTCTTCTAAGGCCAAGCTTTTGGCTTTGCCTTACAAGGGAAAGACTCTGTTTGGACGTGGTCTGGCAGAGATCATTTCAGAGATTACAAGTAGAAAGGGATCTTTCCTACCTCAGGACAAGAAGAACAGACCTAGAGGAAGAGCAGACCTAGAGGTCGTCAGACTTATAATTTTCATTCCTTTTGTAACTTTAAGGGACAAAAGTGCTCCTCTTCCTCATCTAAACCAGATCAACCCAGATCTTCTTGGAAATCCAACCAGCCCTGGAATAAGGGAAAACAAAAAGCCTTCTGCTGACTCTAAATCATTATGAAAGGTTGCACCCCTGATTCCTATGTGGATCAGGTGGGGGCAGGCTTTCTCTTTTTTGTCAAGCCTGGATACGCGATGTCCCAGACCCTTGGGCGGTGGACATAGTATCTCAGGGTTACAGAATGGGATTCAAGTCTTACCCTCCCAGGGGCAGTTTTCTCCTGTCAATACTTTCCTCAAACCAAATAAAGAAGGAAGCCTTCTTAAACTGTGTAAAATGCCTATTCTCTCTGGGAATTATTGTTCCTGTCCCTCTAGCAGAACAGGGTCTAGAGTTCTTCTCAAATCTATTTGTGGTTCCCAAAAAGAAGGGAACTTTTTGTCCCACTTTAGACCTCAAGTGTTTAAACAAATTCATCAGGGTTCCGTCCTTCAAGATGGAAACTATTCGTTCTATACTCACTTTGGTACATGAAGTTCAGTTTATGACGACCATAGACCTGAAGGTCGCATACCTTTACGTTCCCATAGATGGGGAACACCATCAGTATCTGAGGTCTGCCTTTCTGGACAAGCACTTCCAATTTGTTGCACTTCCATTTGATCTGGCCAAGGCTCCCAGAATATTCACAAAGGTTCTAGGGGTGCTTTTGGCTGTGATCAGATCCCAGGGAATTGCTGTAGCACTTTATCTAGACGACATCTTAGTTCAGGCGTCATCTTTTCAACTAGCCCAATCTCATACAGAGATACTGTTGTCTTTTCTACATTCCCATAGGTGGAAGGTGAATTTGGAAAAAAGTTCTTGTTCCATCTACCAAAGCGTGTTTCCTAGGAACTATAATAGATTCCCTGTCCATGAAGATCTTTCTGACGGAGGTCAGAAAGTACAAGATTCTTGCTTCCTGCCTTTCTCTCCAGTCTGCTTTTCGTCCATCTGTGGCCCAATGCATGGAGGTGATTGGTCTTATGGTGGCACCAATAGACATTATTCATTTTGCTCAAATCCATCTACGACAGTTACAGCTTTGTATGCTTCGTCAATGGAACAGAGATCATTCAGATTTAGCTCAAAGGATAAATCTGGAAACTGACAAGAGATTCTCTCTCATGGTGGGTGTCTAAGGGACATCTGTCTCAGGGGAACTTGCATTCTCAGACCATCCTGGGTAATTGTGACTACGGACGCCAGCCTTTCAAGTTGGGGTGCTGTTTGGGACCCTCTAAAGGCTCAGGGCCTGTGGTCTTGGGAGGAGTCTTCTCTTCCAATAAACATTTTGGAGTAGAGAGCTATCTTCAATGCCCTATTAGCGTGGCCTCAACTGGTATTGGTCTGGTTTATAATATTTAAATCAGACAACATCACCTCAGTGGCTTGCATCAACCACCAGGGAGGGACTCAGAGTTCCTTAGCCATGAAGAAGGTGACTCGAATTCTGCAGTGGGCGGACCCCACAATTGTCTTCTATCTGCCAACCACATTCCAGGAGTGGACAATTGGGAGGCAGATTTTCTGAGCAGGCAGACTTTTCATCCCAGGGAGTGGGCTCTCCATCCAGAAGTGTTCTCTCAGATAACTCTCAAATGGGGGGTTCCAGAGTTGGATCTGATTGCGTCCCGCCAAAATGCCAAGGTTCAAAAGTACGGTTCAAGGTCAAAAGATCATCAAGCCATTCTGATAGATGCTTTAGCAGTTCCTTGGTGTTTTTTTCTGGCTTGTCTGTTTCCTCCGTTTGCTCTCCTTCCACGAGTCATTGTTTGTATCATACTAGAGAGAGCATCAGTGATTCTAAAAGCTCCTGCATGGCCTCGCAGGATATGGTTCGCGGATCTGGTGAGGATGTCTTCTCTACCTCCTTGGAGGTTACCTCTGAGGAAAGATCTTCTACTTCATGGTCCTTTTCTCCATCCAAACCTAGATTCTCTGAAGCTAACTGCATGGAGCTTGAACACCTAGTTCTGTCTAAGTGTGTTTTTTCTGAAGCTGTCATTGATACTATGATTCAAGCAAGATTTACCATAAGATATGGCGTAAATATCTTTATTGGTGTGATTCTAAGGGGTTCTCCTGGAGCCGGGTGAGGATTCCCTGGATTTTGTCTTTTCTTCAGGATGGACTAGATAAGGGTTTATCTGTCAGTTCTCTAAAGGGGCAGATTTCAGCATTATCTATCCTTTTGCACAAACGTCTGGCTGATCTACAAGATGTTCAAGCCTTTGTACAGGCCCTAGTTAGAACCAGGCCTGTGTTTAAACCTGTTGCTCCCCCATGGAGTCTTAATTTAGTTCTTAAGATTTTACAGCAGGCTCTGTTCAAACCTACACATGTTGTTGATATAAAACTGTTATCCTGTAAGGTTTGTTTCTTGTGGCCATTTCTTCTGCTTGCAGAGTGTCTGAGCTTTCAGCTCTGCAGTGTGATTCCCTCTACCTTATTTTTCATGCTGATAAGGCAGTCTTTCGTACTAAATTGGGTTTTCTCCCTTAGGTAGTATCGGATCGAAACATTAATCAGGAAATTGTTCCTTCTCTTTGTCCTAATCCTTCTTCTCAAAAGGAACATCTTTTGCATAACTTGGATGTTGTGCGGGCTCTAAAGTTTTACTTACACGCTACTAAAGATTTTTGGCAATCTTCTGCCCTGTTTGTTGTTTTCTCTTGAAAACGTAAGGGTCAGAAGGCCACTTCTACTTCTTTGTCTCTCTGGTTGAGAAATTTTGATTTGTTTGGCTTATGAGACTGCTGGACAGCAGCCTCCTGAGAGAATTACGGCTCATTCCACTAGGGCTGTATACTCGTCTTGGGCTTTTAAAAATGAAGCTTCTCTGGAACATATTTGCAAGGTGGCTACTTGGTCTTCTATGCATAGTTTTTTACTTTTTCCAAATTCTACAAATTTGATACTTTTGCCTCGGCTGAGGCTTCTTTTGGGAGAATGATTCTTCAATCAGTGGTGCCTTCTGTTTAGGTCATCCTGCCCTTTTTTCTCCCTCACTGTTCATTGCGTGTCCTCTAGCTTGGGTATTGGTTCCCACTAGTAATTGGAATGATGTTGTGGACTCTCCATGTCATAGGAAAGAAAACAAAATGTATGCTTACCTGGTAAATTTATTTCCAGACATGGAGAGTCCACGATCCTGTCTTCTTTTAATTATAATTTGGCAGTTTTTGACTGAATGACTGGGGGTTGACATTAAGGCAGTTACACTTAACAGCTTTGCTGGGGTGCTCTTTGCCTCCTCCTGCTGGCCAGGAGTTGAATACCCCACTAGTAACTGGAATGACGTCATGACTCTCCATGTCCGGAAAGAAAGAAATGTATCAGGTAAGCATAAATTTTGTTTTTGTTATACAGACAAAAGGAAGCAAAAAGGAACATGAAGGTATGGAGCATTTTTACAAAAGAGGGAAACAGTGACACACAGTGTTACAACAGCACTTGTCTAGTGTCTTGTCCCTTGTTCAAATCCTCAGGGGTCTTCCTCTAATAATGAATCTGAATCATCCTTTCTTTTTTTTTTTTTTTTTTTTTATTCAACATATTTGTTCATTTTTAAGGGAAATTTTGCTTACTCTAGTGATTAAATATTCTAAGGTAGCTGAGAATAAGAGTGTAAATCATTTAGATTCAATTAAATTTATAAACCCTTGTTTAAATCTCCACAGGTTTTCCCTGTCCCTGATGTTCTCTCTTAGATAGTCTCTAGGGAATGGTCTAAGCCAGGTAATTCTTTCATTCTTCTGCAAGGTTTAAAAAAGTATCCTTTACCAGCTTCTTCTAATGAACTTTGGGAAACATTTGTTCCCAATGTGAATGTGGCCATTTCAACCTTGGATAAGTGTTCTACTATTCCTTTGGAAGATAGTTCTTCCTTTAAAGACCCTTTAGATAGGAAGTTAGATTTCTTCCATAGGAGGGGGTTTCAGCAAGCAGGTTATATTTTTAGACAAGCAGACTCTTATTGGTGGTGTAGCTGCTGCCTCTTCCATTTCGTTGAATAGTTTTTCTGAGCAGTATTCTGATGATTCTGTTAGGGAAGATTTTAACCTTGATGAATTGCTTAAATGTGCTAATGCTTTCATTTTTAATGCTGTCTTTGACAGCATTAAGATTAATTAAAGTATGTCTTTGGCAGTACTTTCCAGATGGTTAGCTACTTGGTCTTCATTACATACATTTATTAAATTCTACCATCTTTATGTTTTTGCTTCTTCTGAGGCAGCCTTTAGTAGGAAAATCCTTTAAGAAGTTGCCTCAGGTTAATTTTGTTTTGGCCTGTTGATCATTTTAATTTCACACGAAAAATAATACAAAATAAGAGCTGTCTTTTTGGGTTCTATTTTGGTTGTGGATTTAATTTTGTTGTGAAAAAAAAGATTTTCTTGTTATCCCGCCCTCATTTTTTCATTATTCGCGGTCTCCACAGCTTGGGTGTTGGTACTCAGGAATAATGGATCATGTACTCTCACCACCTATTTGATAGAAAACATAATTTATGCTTACCTGACAAATGTATTATTTTCATGGTGATGAGAGTCCATTAGACCCCACCCTGTTATTTTTCTGTTGATGGCTTATTTCTTTTTGCACATCTTTTTTCCCTGCACCTATGTTTTCGCTCTTATTGCTTTTCCTACCTTTTTGGCTTGACTATACGTCAGAATAATTTCCAGTAAGGTGGGAGGGGTTTTATCAAGCTCTTGAGGTTTGGGAATGTTTGCCTCCTCCTAGTGATCAGAAAGCGTAATTACCAGGAGTAATTGATTCAGGACTCTCACCACCATGAAAGAAAGAAATTTATCAGGTAAGCATAAATTATGTTTTTTTTTATGTTGGCTGAAGTTGCCATAAAAGATTTTATTTTCCACCTTTATTTTGTAGCTTTGTATCATGATGCGCTGAAGCTCATTAATTGCAAAATACATTGTATGGAAGAGAGGTTGCGAGGATCAGCAGCAAAATAAATACATAAATATGAACAGCTACAGTTGATCTTATATTTATTTATTATATACTGCTATTGTTAATTAGTGTTTTGTGTTGGCTGTTGATAGAAAGCTGCATGGTTTTTAGAGGGCTTTACAATTATTTTATATTGCTTATCCAAATAAGACATTTTGGTTATAAAATATAAAAGTACAGTCAAGGAAATTGTGTTCCAAGTGAATTAGAAGTGTATGCATAATGATAGATGTTAAAGTAATCTGTATATAGAAAGCTTTTTGGATGTAAATTATTTCTCAGAGTGATCCTATTCAGGCATTATGACAATTGAAGGGTGTGTAGGCAGGTTCATGAAAATAAGTGATTGAAGAGGAGTTGTTTCAATGCATATTCTGAAATAACTTTTAGATTTTCTTCCCACTATATAATTAATCAATCATATTTTTTTGGTAGAATACCTGAACATAATAATAATATTAATAATAATACTTTATAACTGTTCATTTTATTTACAAAAAATGAATGCAGGCAAGACCAGACAGTATATAGTCCACCAATATGAAATCATGCATTTTCTCAGATCCGCTTGCAGTTTGTTTGGAAACTCACATTAAAGGGATACTAAACCCATTTTTTTTTCATGATTCAGATAGAGCATGCAATTTAAGTAAACTTTCTAATTTATCCCTATTAATTTTTATTTGTTCTCTTTCTATCTTTATTTGAAAAAGCAGGTCCGTAAGCTTAGCGCCGGCCCATTTTATTAGAACTGGGTGTCTAAATGTCTGTTCAGCTGCTGGTGACCAATTAACTATTACAGGGGATTTTGCTTTTGTCAAATCTGTCAAAGGACTAGTATTTACTAGCAAAGTTGGAGATTAATCTCCTATTATACACAATTAAACCATAAAAAGCTCTTGTTTCTTGGTTAAGGTATACTAAACACAATTTTTTTCTTTCATGATTCAGATAGAGAATGCAATTTTAAGCAGCTTTCTAACTGACTTGTATTATCAATTTTTCTTCATTCTCTTGGTATCTTTATTTAAAAAGCAGCAGTGTAAAGTTTAGGAGTTGGCCCATTTTTGGTTCAGAACCTGGGTTACGCTTGCTTTATTGGGGGCTAAATGTAGCCACCAGTAAGTAAGCAAGCACTATCCAGGATGCTGAACCTAAAATGGGCTGGCTCCTAAGCTTTACATTCCTGCTTTTTAAATAAAGATAGCAAGAGAACGAAGAAAAAATGATAATGGGAGTAAATTAGAAAGTTTCTTAAAGGGACAGTATACTCCAATTTTCATTTTACTGCATGTAATAGACACTACTATAAAGAATAATATGCACAGATACTGATCTAAAAATCCAGTATAAAACAGTTTATAAAAACTTACTTAGAAGCTCCCAGTTTAGCTCAGTTGAAAAGGTTAGCTGGAACACCCACTGCAAGTGGTTCTGTAGCAAAAAAAATACACTCCTCCCCTACCCTTCCTCTGCATATGAAAAGACCCTTTACACAAACAGGAGCAAGCTGGAGTAGGTATACATCAGTATTCTCCTAAAACTTTGGGGCTTGGTTTGGAGTCTGAAAATCAGCGCAATGTTATTTAAAAATAAGCAAAACTATACTTTTTAAAAATAAAAAAAAGATGTATATTCTATATAAATGGATCATCTACCAAATCAATGTATGCAAAGAAAAATCTAGTGTATAAATGACCCTTTAAATTGCATGCTCTATCTAAATCATGAAAGAAAATATTTGGGTTTAGTATCCCTTTAATTAAATTATTTTAGAATCTGCAGCTGGCTTTGTACTTTTATGTAGTTTTTAATGCTAATTCCTAAATGGGGCAATGCCAGGATAAATGGTAATTCTGAGAAGCTAATGCCAACAGCTATTAGTCAGATCTCTTCTTCCAAATTTACTTGCTTAGAAATATTCATTGGTAGCACTTCATGAGTTAAAGGACACAGCTAGCGCAGGGACCGCTTTGACATGCTATGGGAATTGGCATTCAGAGCACTCTGTTGCATTTGATGCAGTATAAGTACTGAATTGTTTCTGAGCAGCAGCTCAGAAACCTTTGGTTAATTTTTTGAGCGCTAATTGCTACCACAAGCTAGTGGAAACAATTACCAGTCACTTGTAATGGCTGGTTATTTATCCTGCGCTTGTAAATGGGCAAATTTGCCAGTTTACGGGCACAAGATAAATTAGCGCTCCACTTGTAATCCAGCCCTATGTCGCTTTAACAAATGAAGGTACAAGTGAGCTTTTAAGGAACTATTGTGTATAGACCACATAGAATTGAAATAACTGAATTTGCTGCATTATTTGGTCTAGTGGGCTAACTATTTATATACCTATTTAGCTGTGCATATTTTTGCATTCTTTTCTTCAGCATGCATTCAGTAGGACACTGAAAGCTGTTTACAACAGAAAGTTAGACAATAAAACATCTATTATTGTTTCCACATTAGAACATTTAAGGATTAAGAAGAGCTTGATGACTTTTGAGGTACCAAAAAGGTTGTTATTTGCAAATTATAGCTGCTATAAACGTTTTGCATGAGATGGTGACAAGTGTACACCTGTTAGTTAATGATCTGAAACAACCTTGAATAACCAGATTTTACAAAAGAAATGGAACAGAAATGAGGCCGAACGGGTCAAAGTAAACTAGGTTTTTAATGGCTGAGTGGGGGCAGTGAACTCTGAGTTAATTTTCTACATGCTTGGTTTCCTGCACAGATTTTTGCACAAATAAACAGAATATAAAACCAGTTTTTTTGGAAATAATATTCCGATATACAGCGAGTGGCACTTTATTACCTGCGTATTTCTCCTACACAGATGATTTTATTTAAACAAACTTCCATAGACTCCAGTCTAAAATTAATATTGGTGCATCATTTCAGAAGAGGGACATATAAAGATGACTGGTGTGAAAAAAATTACATTCTATTCGATCCTATTCTTTTAGAAATAGTATCTAGCGTGGTCTGTATAGTGTTATAGTATAATACTTAATTATATTTTTAACCTATAACTTTAATGGTTGCAAGTTTCTAACTGCACTAATATAAAATAAGCCCTTTTGACACAATTACTCTTTCTGGCTACACATTTCAACAATAATCCTTATAGCCTCCAGAATTGGGGGGGCTCAAGGCAGAAACTAGGTTAGAATCTAGGCAGTTTGGGTTGGAGTTGGGCAATTCGGGGGGCATAATTCTGTGCAACAGGGGCTGGTGTCCTTGGGCAATATCTTGGCATTTCTGGACAGAGAGGACAATATGGCGGCTCCCAGTGCATGCAATATGGAAAAATGCAGGACAGTTGTGAGCTCTGCAACTATAGTTTTAACAATCTTGTTTCCTTGGCCAATAAACTGTTGGCAGGATTAGTCAAGAGTGTGCAGCATTTCTTTAACTTTTCTATTTTGAAACACTCTTTTAGGAAAAAAAATAATGACTATGGTATCCCATTAAAGAAGTAAGAATCTATTGACTCTTGCTAAAAGTAAGCATGCTGTTACTTTTGTTGCACTGTATCAAGGGATTCTTCAGTTAGCTTTTGTGAAAAAAATCAGTCTTTATTGCTAATCATCTCACAGGCGGCAGATGTCTGATGGATGATGCTTTCCTTTTCTTGTTACATATTTTGTTAGGTGGGTTAGCATGCTTATTACAAGTTGAAAGTAAAATGTGTTGGATCGATGCATGCTAACTTCAATAATTAAGATATCTCGCTGAAAAACCCTTACACTTATCGCGCGCGTGCTAACCTAACTCACATTAGACCTACAGTGCTAAACCTGAAGGAAGTTATTAATATTTTACATAACATAGAAGAAACTGTTCTTTTTACTTTAATATATATATATATATATACATATATATACATGTGTGTATGTATATATATATATATATATATATATATTATCTAAAATAAATATCAATATCTTTTATATCTATATGAATATATGCATATAGTAAGAAATAGGGCAGACGCTCAAAGTTTAAGATAAACCAAATTTACTTCATAGTAGGCAGCAGTACAGACAGCAACGTTTGAGGGTTCACACCCCTCCTCAGGCGCAATACAAATGAACATTCCTTCCATCTTTAAATAGCCACATATATACCATGCCCACCTCTGACATCATAGACACTCCCCATGTAGTATCAAGGTGTATTACATATTCAGGTGTGTAGTTTAATTTAAGATTACTAGCAAATTCAAAAAACTAATAAAACTTATAACTTAAGTAATATCTATGAAACAAAAACCTTGGTAATCACTCTATTGATACTCACAATATTTTATAACATAGAAAAACAGAATTAATCAAAACAATAATTTATATTATTTTATCCATATATAAGCTTATTTACAATAGGATAGCCAAATTATAATCCTTGTTGAGGCCTTTAGGGTGCATAGCACTAAGTCTATGTATCCACATAGCCTCCTTTCTCATTAACATTTTCCCTCTATCAAAGCCTATGTAACCCCTGGGAACATGATCTAGAACCATAAAATGAAGTTGGTTGACCTGGTGCACTTTCTCATAAAAATGAGTAGGAACTGGTAAATGTATCATTTTTACTTTCCGGATTGTCGACTTATGTTGGGTTATGCAGTCTTTTATCTGTTAGGGTCTCCCCTACTTAAATCAAGCCACATTTGCACTTGAGCGCTTAAACCCCATAAGTCTATTGATGTGTAGTTTCCTTTTATTGCAAATTTCTTCCCGGAAAATGGATGACTAATGTTACTACCCCTAATAATGTTATTGCAATGAGAGCAATTAAGACATGGAAATATACCATTCTGTACAGGTTTAAACACTCTTTGTTGAACTCTAGGGGAAGTATTTTTAGTCCTAACTAATTGCCTACCAAGAGTATTACTCTTACGGAAGGCAGATAAAGGGGGTTGTCTGAATTCCTCAAACTCGGGCATTGAATGGCCTAACATCATCCAATGTTTACAAATTATTCTATGTAAATTAACACTGGTAGGATTATAATTAGAAACAAAAGCTAATTTTCTTTCCTAAAATATGGTGAGTCCACGACGTCATCATTTACTAGTTGGAATATCACTCCTGGCCAGCAGGAGGAGGCAAAGAGCACCAAAGCAAAGTTCTTAAGTATCACTCCCCTTCCCACAATCCCCAGTCATTCTCTTTGCCTCTGTTAAATGGAGGAGGTGAAGTTTTGGTGTCTGAAGAAAATGTATTTCCTTCACTTCAAGCAAGTTTTTGGGTCTAGCTGTAGTCAACGTCAATCTCTTCAGTAGAATAGTGATGACTTTAAAGCAGTTAGGAACTTGTGAGGGGGGCCTTGCTGCATTTTCCTAACATATTTGCTGCCCATGGTACAGAAAGCCAGAGTAGGTTTACTTTATTCTTTCTTTTTTCTACAGGTCAGGTGGCATCATCTCACACCATGTAAGCTGTCCTCCTGCTGGATGGCTAGATGCAGGTAAGGGCCTTTTTTGTCTTCTAAGTAGGGGAGACTGTGCACTTTCAAGGATCCTGCAATCATTAATTGGGACAAAATATATACTAGTTAGGATATTACTTATGGCAGTGTGCAGGCACTTAATGTTGTATGTGAGAGAGACTGCTTCCCCTTTATTGGTGATGAAGGGGTTAACCAGTTACATGAGGCAACATTGCAGTGCAATGGCATTTGTTAAAATTTGATTGGGCTTATATCTTACTGTAATATCGATCTGGTGGTGCCAGGTTATTTACATTATTTTCAAGGGGCTTATGAGAGCTCTGAACTTGTTTCCATCCTGCAAAGGTTTTTATCACTGTGCGATATGGAAGCTTTAAACCATTTAATTAAGTTGGGATAAGCGCGTCATTTAATTTAGCTGTGCACTGTGTTTCTGACTCCATCTCCTTCTTTGTTAGTAAGAACAGAGCAGCGCCATTGTTTTGACTGATCCTGTAGCTGTCACATGAAGCTGGCTGCTCCTCCGACTGAGAACGGAGTGGCAGTCTTGTATACAGTCTGTGTTTTTAGAGACTGTATTTTTATCAGGGCACACAATGTTAACGTCCCAATTCAAACCTTTCTATAGTTAGAAAGCATTGGGGTAATTTTTATATTGTGAAGCAGGAGTATAAGATTGGATTAGGGGTCTGTTCCTATATGTATTTGTTGCTTCTGTTCTAAGGCAAGTCTCTATACACTTAAAGTGACAGTGCTAATTTAAGTATTTTTATTTTTTTTAAATGTGTGTTTATTTGCTCATGGAGCTTGAGACCTGCTTCTATGGACAAGTGTATTTTATGATTTTTTTCATAATTTCTTGTTCCTTTTTGTTTAAAAATACATAAATAAATACTAATATTAAAGCTAATATCCTTTTGCTAGCCTCATGTCTTTCAGGATGATGCTGTTTAGGCAATGCCACAGCTTTCTCCTCAAACGTCCCAAGCCTCTATTGAGTCACATGCAGTGCCCTGCGGTTCCTCTCAATCTCCTGGAGGAGTTTATTTGCCTGCAAAAATTGCTGCCCTGGTATCTTCTGTGGTATCTGTGGCATTACCTGCTTTTCCTTTACTAATGGAATATCACAAGAGAAAAATTAGAGATTCAGTTAGTAAGGTTTCTGTTCCACTTGCTGCTACACAGGTTGCCTTTCCTCCTAGGTCTGATGAGGAGGATACTTTGGTAGCCTCTGAGGGTGAAATCTCAGATTCGGTTAGTTTAATTTTTCATCTGATGCTGTAGTAGTAACCTTCAGACTAAGCTTGAACACCTCATGTAATGTTAAAGGTGGTTACTTTGGACAACTTTAAAATGCCTGTCGTTGTTAATCCTAAAAGCTCTAGTAAATTTAATAATTACTATAATGTTCCTTCCTCTGGGGAAGTGTTTCCTGTTCCAGACTGTGAAACAAAGTTTATTTTGCAGGAATAGGAGAAACCAGGGACACCTTTTCCCCGTCTCCTGTTTGTAAAAGGATGTTTCCTGTTGCTGACTCCATTAAAGATTCAAGGCGCATGGTGCCTAAAGTAGAAAGGCTATTTCTACTCGGGCTAAGAGAACTATGATCCATATAGAGGATAGCTGCTTTTTTAAGGATCCCATGGATAAGAAGCCTGGTGGCTTATGTGAACAAAAGATGTATGTTCATCAGGGTCTTAAATGGCAAACTGCAGTTTGTTTTACCACAGTAGCAGGTGCTGCATCTTAATGGTTTGATGACTTGTCTGAATCAATTTTAGTAGAGACTCTGTTGGAGGAGATCCAAGATAGGATTAAGGCTCTCAAGCTAGCCTATTCCTTAATTTCTGATGCTAACATACAAATTATTAGACTGGCAGCCAAGATGTCTGGCTTCACTGTCTTAGCTAGCAAGGCTTTGTGGCTAAAATTTTGGTCAGCTGATGTTACTTCTACAAAGCTTCTAGCACTTTCTTACAAGGGTAAGACCTTGTTTGGACCTGGTCTGACAGAAATAATTTCTAATATTACGGGAGAAAAATGGTCTTTTCTACCACAAGACTAGAAGAATAGACCTAAGGGAAGTCAAAGTATGTTTGTTCCTTTTGTAACTTCAAAAGTCATCTTCTTTTTATCCCAAGCAGGAGCAGTCCAAGTCTTCTTGGAAGCCAATGGAATAAGGGGAAGCAATAAAAGAAACCCTCAGCTGAGTCTAAGTCAGCATGAAGGGTCAGCCCCCGATCCGGTGTGGATACGAGATGTCCCATATACTTGGTCTGTGGACATAGTATCTCAGGATTACAAATTAGAATTCAAAACGTTCCCTCCCAGGGGCAGATTCCATCTCTCAAGATTATCTGCAGACCAAGTAATAGAGAGGCATGCTTGAACTTCGTTCAGGACCTTCCCTCTCTGGGAGTGATTGTTACAGTTCCAGTAAGGAACAGGGTCTAGAATTTTTTTCAAATCTGTTGTGGTTTCTAAAAAAGAGGGGACTTTTAGACCCATTTTAGACCTAAAGTGTTGCAACAAGTTTCCCAGGGTACTGTCCTTCAAATCATTTGTTCCATTCTTCCTTTGGTCCTAGAGAGTCAGTTCATGACACCCATAGACCTGATGGATGCATATATTTATGTTCCCAACACAGGGATCATCTCAATTTCTGATATTCAATTTCAGGTCTCAGGGAATCGAGGTGGCACCCTACCTGGAAAACATTTTGGTGCAGGTATCATCTTTCCAACAAGCAAACTCTCGTACAGAGATCTTGTTTATGTTCCCATGGATGGAAATGGTATCTGGAAAAAGAGATTCCTTGTTCCAGCTACAAGGATGGTTTTCTTAGGGACCATAATAGATTCTCTATCTATGCAAATTTCTCTGACAGAGGTCAGAAAATCCCAAAATTCCTTCCTCTTGCCTCTCTCTGCAGTCTACTGTTCGGCATCAGTGGCTCAATGTATGGAGGTAATTTGTATGATGGTCGCTTCCTTTGACATCATTCCCTTTGCTCTTTTCCATTTAAGATAAACTCTTTCAGATTGTGTCTATTCCATTTAGACTTGCCGTTAAGCATGCTCAGACAATGGAACGGGGACCATTCGGATCTGTCTCAGAGGCTAGATCTAGACCAGTCAACAAGAGACTCTCTCGTGGTCGCTGTCTCAGAGCCATCTGTCTCAAGGCACATGCTTCCGGATACCTTCCTAGGTGATTGTGAACTTGGACGCCAACCTGCTAGGCTGGGGAGCAGTCTGGGACTCATTAAAGAGACTATGGACTCAGGAAGAGTCTGCTCTCCCCGTATACGTCTTGGAGTTGAGATCAATTTAAAATGTTCTGAGGGCTTGGCCTCATTTGTATTTAGCCCGGTTTACCAGGTTTCAGTCGGACAACTTTCCTTACTGGCTTACATCAACCACCAGGTAGGAATTCGGAGTTCCTTAGCCATGAAGGATTTGTCGCAGATTATTCAGTGGGTGGAAGCTCAAGCGGATTTCCTGAGCAGATAGACCATCCCGTGGAGTGGACTCTCCGTCCGGAGGTGTTCTCCAGGTTATACCCATTTCCTCCGTTTGCTCTCCTTCCACGAGTCATTGCTCATATCTAGCAGGAGAGAGCATCAGTGATTCTAATAGCTCCCGCGTGGCCTTGCAGGATTTGGTATGCAGATCTAGTGAGGATGTCTTTACTTCCACCTTGGAGGTTGCCTCTGAGGAAGGACCTTCTAACTCAGGGTCCATTCTTTCATCTAAATCTTGTTTCTCTGAAGCTGACTGCTTAGAGATTGAACGCTTAGTTCTGTCTAAGCATGGTTTTTCTGAGTCGGTCATTGAGACCAGGGTTCAGGCTCGCAAGCCTGTTACTAAAAAAATCTACCATGAGGTATGGCGTAAATATCTTTATAGGTGTGAATACAAGGGCTACTCTTGGAGTAGGGTCAGGATTCCTAGGATTTTATCTTTTTTTCCAGGAGGGCCTGGAGAAGAGATTGTCAGTCAGTGACAGATTTCTGCGTGATCTGTTTTGTTACTCAAACGTCTGACGGATGTGCCAGATGTTTAGTCTTTTTGTCAGGTCCTGGTCAGTATCAGGCCTTTATTTGTCTGTTGCTCCTCTTGGAGCCTTAACCTTGGTCTTAAAGTTTGACAGAAGGCTCCGTTTGAGCTATTGCTCTCCATAGATATTATGTTATTATCTTGGAAAGTTTTTGTTTCCTTTTGCTATCTCTTCTGCTTGGAGAGTTTGGCCTTGCAGTGTGATTCACCTTATCTTATCTTTCATGCTGATAAGGCGGTTTTTAGTACTAAGTTGGGTTTCTTCCTAAAGTGGTTTCAGATGGAAATATTAATCAGGAAATTGTTGTTCCTTCTTTGTATCCTAATCGTTCTGCACATAAGGAGCGTTTTGTTACACACCTTGTATGTGGTTTGTGCTTTAAACCTACAGGCGACTAAGGATTTTCACCTGTCTTCTGCCCTGTTTTTTTGTTTCTCTGGCAAGCGTAAAGATCAGAAGGCTACTGCTTCTTCTCTTTCCCTTGGTTGAGAAATATTATTCATTTTGTTTATAAGGCCACTGTTTAGCAGCCTCCTGAGAGAATTACAGCTCATTCCACGAGGGCTGTTTCCTCTTCCTGGGCTTTCAAAAATGAAGCTTCTGTGGAACAGATTTGCAAGGCTGCAACTTGGTCCTCTCTACACTCTTTTTAAAAAAAATGTGATACGTTTGCCTTGGCTGAGGCTTCTTTTGGGAGAAAGGTTCTTCAAGCGGTGGTGCCTTCTGTTTAGGTCCGCCTAACTTGAGTATTGTTTCCCACTAGTAATTGATGACGTTGTGGACTCACCATATCTTAGTAAAGAAAAGAAAATTTATGCTTACCTGATAAATGTATTTATTTCCGAATATGATGAGTCCACAACCCCACCCTTAAATTTTAGACAGTTGTTTTTGGCTAAAACCTCACTTCGGTCAAATGACTGGGGATTGAGGGAAGGGGAGTGATACTTAACAGCTTTGCTGTGGTGCTCTTTGCCTCCTCCTGCTGGCAAGGAGTGATATTCCCACTAGTAATTGATGACGTTGTGGACTCACCATATCCAGAAAGAAAGACATTTATCAGGTAAGCATACATTTTCTGCTGCTCAATTCTCTTTGTTTAGGTTCTTGATCAATAGTCTCTTAATTCTTCTTTGGAATATCCCCTTTGTTCAAACCTACCATGCATCTCATTAAAGCGCAATAGACAAGTAGAGGAATTAGAAACTATTCTCCTCACCCTTAAGAGCTGTCATTTTGGCACGCTCTTAAATACCCTAGGTGGGTGATAACTTTGATGGAATAGAATGGTGTTTTTATCAGTAGACTTCATATATATATCAGTTTCAAAGTGATTACCAGCACGCATTACTATAGTGTCCAAAAACTCAATTTCACTATGATGATATTTTGCTTTGAACTGAACAGCCGTAACTTTTGTTTGTATCCTCTTACAAAGGGCTTTGATGGATTCTATTTTGCCCTGCCATACAATAAACAAGTCATCTATATATCACCACCACGCCAAACAATTATGAAACTCTGGATCAGTGTACACCACTTGTTCTTCTAATCTGTCCATGTAAAGGCAGGCATAGGCAGGAGCAACATTAGAGCCCATGGAAGTACCTCACAGCTGCAGAAAAAACATTGTCAAACACAAAATAATTGTATGTAAACACTAATTCTAATAACTCCATAAATAAATTGATCTGTTGCTCAGAATATTTGCCTGATTTAGTCAAGGCTGCCCATGTACTGTTTAAACCATCCAAATGAGGGATGGTGGTGTATAAGCTAGACACATCCCACGTAGCCAAGACTATATTATCAGGCAAATCAGGCAAATTATTTAATTAAAATAAGAAGTCACTAGTGTCTTTAAAAATGACCTATATATGCAGATATATATATATAAAATTATTTTTACCCCTCACACTTTTCACTAGGGGGCCTATCTATCAAGCTCCGAATGGAGCTTGATGGCCCGTGTTTCTGGCGAGTCTTCAGACTCGCCAGAAACAGCAGTTATGAAGCAGCGGTCTAAAGACCACTGCTTCATAACCCTGTCCGCCTGCTCTGAGCAGGCAGACAGGAATCGCTGCAATTCAACCTGATGGAATACGATCGGGTTGATTGACACCTTCCTGCTGGAGGTGGCCTTGCACCAGCAGCTCTTGTGAGCTGCTGGTGCAATGCTGAATACGGAGAGCGTATTGCTCTCCGCATTCAGTGAGGTCTTGCGGACCTGATCCGCACTGTCAGATCAGGTCCGCAAGACCTTTGATAAATAGAGGCCCAGGTCTTCACTCACGCAAAGCCAACGCGCTTTTTTAGTTTATGCTGGAGCAAATGTGTTTACTTTCAACTTTTAATATGCGCGCAAGTTAGCATAGTCACCACTTGTAGTCTATCTATCTATCAGGTATTATACTTACTTGACTTTTAGAGGGCTCTTTATCTCAAGGCTCAAGTCAAGATGCAGAGGTCAAATGAGGGCTGCTTTTATATCCTTGAATATGCACTTAGCTTAATATTACCCCTAGTGTTGCCAGGTATCCAGTATTCAACCGGACAGTCCAATGATTTAGCAGACTGTCCAGTAAAATCTTCACAAAAATACACTATAAAACGTCCAGTTCACAAAATGTAAAAAGGCATTTTATGCCTAAATGTCTTGCAAATATGGATCAGAAGGAAGTGAGGGCATCTGAAAGGGTCAAACCTCTCTGTGTTATTGGCAACCCAAGAGATGCAATTAGTGGTTTGTATGTTTCGGTTAGCCAAGTGGTAAAATGACTTTTAAGTTGTGAAAGGTAAACTTGGTAAGATCAAGAGTGGAGTACAAGGTAGAGTTTGGGGGGGGGGGGGGTGCAAGCATTGTAGATAGTTGTGCCAAGTCGCCTACTGTCCAATTATTCCCATTACAGATTTAAGATTCTAAAGCTACAGATGCTTCCGACTGTCCAATGAAAAGGGAGATTCCATTTAAAAAATCTACTGATTTACCCAGTTTTTTTCCTTAGAGGGACAGTCTATTTAAAATTAAACTTTTATGATACAGATAGGGCGTGCAATTTTAAACAGCTTTCCAATTTAATTTTATCATCAAGTTTGCTTTGTTCTCTTTGTATTCTTTGTTGAAAGCTAAACCTAGGTAGGCTCATATCTCATTTTGACAGTTTTTCACAGCTAGACAGTGCTAGTTTATGTGTACCATATAGATAACATTGTGCTTACTCCCATTGAGTTACTTACGTTCTCTTGGTATTCTTTGTTGGAGACTAAACCTAGGTAGGCTCATATGCTAATTTTTAAGCCCTTGAAGACCACCTCTTAGTGCATTTTATTAGCGTTTCACAGCTAGACAGAGCTAGATCATTTGAGCCATATAGATAACATTGTGCTCACTCCTGTGGAGTTATTTATAAGTCAGCTGGCTAAAATCCAAGTCTGTCAAAAGAATTGAGATAAGGGGGCAGTCTGCAGAGTCTTAGATACAAGGTATTCACAGAGGTAAAAAGTATATTAATAAAACCGTGTTTTTATGCAAAACTGGGGAATGTGTAACAAAAGGATTATCTATCTTTTTTAAATAATAAAAATTCTGGAGTAGACTGTCCCTTTAACATTTTTTTGTATAGATATGTACAACAGTGTTAATTTTGACGGCAAATTTCAATTTAGTCTTAGTTTTAGTCTTTTGACTAAAATGCCATTTTAGTTTTAGTCGTATTTTAGTCATCTGAATTGTTTTAGTTTTAGTCCAGTTTTAGTCGACTGAATTTTCAGTAGATTTTAGTCGACTAAATCCCAGTAGATTTTAGTCAACTAAAATCTAAGGGGTTTAGTTCAAGTGTAATGCGTTATTTAAGCATTTCTCTATCATTTGCAAACTGATTACATACTCCAGGAGTAAACATAACACCTGTTAATATTTATGGTATTAAGGTTTAAACATGCAATACAGACACAGATTTAGCCGTTTTGATCTGTAACATCTTTATTAAACTTTAAAATATAAAAAAACAAAACTGTAAACTGTATTGGCTGTATTGCACATATTACCCAATATAAAAACTTTAACTTTTTCTGTTAATAATTAAAACAGGTATCAAGTAACTCAACACAACAAAATGTTTCTGCAGATAGCACAGGCAGAGCATAACTTAAACCCATATTCGAGGGTTATGCTTATTTCTATAGGAAGAATCAATTATTTGTTCACAGATTTGAAAAAGTTTCGGCAACGATATTAGCACTGCTCTAGAACTTCCAAACTCATTATATACTCCTAGAGTAAAGGTTTATTAACCTGTTTTCTTTTATGGTATTAAGGTTTGAACATGCAATACAGATTTAACAGATTTAACTGTTGTGGTATATAACGTGTTTATTAATCTTAAAATTTAATAAAATGAAGTTTCATAAATTTTACAAAAGAGTAGTAATTGCATATGGATTGATTATAACAACTTGCATAAAATGTTTTTGTCAGCAAATTTTGATTTAGTTTTAGTCATAGTCTTTTGACTAAAATGTCATTTTGATTTAGTTTTAGTCATAGTCTTTTGACTAAAATGTCATTTTAGTTTTAGTCGTATTTTAGTCATCAGAATTTCTTTAGTTTTATAGTCATTTTAGTCTAGTTTTAGTCGACGAAATTAACACTGATGTACAACCCATTTTTGTTTTCACATAAATTCTACAAAAGTAACTACCTACTAATAATGTAAATACGCGTTTTATTGTCTATACTTATCCTGTGTTGAATCCCATTTTTTACCATTAAACTATTGATATACAGTTAGGTGTCAGGACCAATTAAAATACACTGCATCATTGTTAATTTTCTTTTGGCTATAGATAAGATTGTTGTACATTGTATAACTGCAGCTAAACTAGAGGAGGCAGATGTTCTTCCGAACATTACAATGGAAAGCTCTTTTGCAGCCTTCTAAATAGGCATGAAGGGTTGTTTGAAGCAGATGCATTTGAATTCAATAGATGAATATAAATCCAACTGGGATTTAAAATGCTGGAGCAACAGTGAATAATATGCTAGAAGGATGTGATCAGCTAATGTTGGAACTAGATGGAAGCTTTACATAAGTAATTTGTTAGATGAAGAACATTTTGTCTTTATACAAACATGTTATTATACTGAAAATGCAGAAGTAATAGACTTGGCATAGTTACTCTGGTATTTAAGTTCTGAAACGCGAGTACTTGTTAACAAGAGGTTAAAAAAAATTAGATAAATATATTTATGAAAGGGAAATATTTTCTTTGCATTAAAATCCTCCATTATCTTTTGCTTTTTGAGAAAATGTCACTGGATTTATTATAACACAATGTTATTGTTCTCCTTTGGACCTATTTAAAGGGCACACCACCCAGTAGATTTTACTGACCACTCAGCTTAAAGTGATATGAAACCCAAACATTTTCTTGTGATTTAGACAGAGAATACATTTTTGAAAAACTTTCCAATTTATGTCTAGCATCAAATTTGCTTTGTTCCCATGGTATTTTTGCTGAAGAGTTACCTAGGTAGATGTATGGGTCACTGAATGGCAGGAAATAGTGCTTTGCAAATGGATAATATTCTTGCAAAACTGCTGACATATAGTGCTCCTGAGTTTACCTCCATGCTTTTCAATAAAGATACCAAGAGAACAAAGAATATTTGAGAATAGAAGTAAATTGTTGTTTAAAATTGCATGTTCTTTAAAATAAAGTTGTTTAAAATTGCATGTTCTATCTGAATCATAAAAGAAAAAAAATAAATGTTTGGTTTTCATGTTCCTTTAAACTTAAGCCAATATAAAGCTAAAATGAGCTAATATTATTTTTTTTCAATGTTTGTTGCAAAAATAATCATTACATCAATTTATGTTAATGCAATTATATTGTAATTCTTAAATCGTAAGCCTTCTAGCTGTGAAAAACTGTACAAATGCATTGAGATAAGAGGCGGACTTCAAAGGCTTAGAAATTAGCATATGAGCCTACCTAGGTTTAGCTTTCACCAAAGAATACCAAGAGAACTTTAAACAACTTTCCAATTGAATTCTTTTATCAAATTTGCTTAATTCTCTTGGTATCATTTGTTGAAGGAGCAGCAATGCACTGCTGTTTTTTAACTGAACACATGAGTGAGCCAATGGAAATCAACATATATATGCAGCCACCAATCAGCAGCTAGAACTTAGATTCTTTGCTGCTCCTGAGCTTGCCCAGATAAACCTTTCAGCAAAGGATAACATGAGAAGGAAGCAAATTAAACAATAGAAGTAAATTGGAAAGTTTTTTAAAATCACATGCTCTTTCTGAATCATGAAAGAAAACAATGTGGGTTTCATGTCCCTTTAAACTTTTTCTAAACCAGCAGTGACTAGGAGGACTCATTAAAACAATTCACAAGTTTACTCACATTACACTACATTTTTTTGATAGAGGGATAGGATAATTGACTCTTCCTATGACAATGGTCCATATTGGAGTTATTTAAAAGGACATGCGGAAATAGATTAATCGCCAGTAAAAGTCTAACCCGACATTTCAAAACCCCTATATCCGTCATCCCCCCACATCGCAACTAAGAATAAAATGTGTTAACCTCCTAAACCTCCACCCCCACAACGCAATCTACCTATTTAAACTATTAACCCCTAATCCGCCAACCCCCACATTGCAAACTAGCTAATAAATGTATTAACCCCTAATCCGCCACCCCCACAACGCAAAAGTACCTAAAAACATATTAACCCCTAAACTGCCATCCCCACAAAGCAATCTAATTACACTATTAACCCCTCATCCACCAACCCTCACAACGCTATCTACCTATTTAAACTATTAACCCCTTATCTCAAACTAGCTAATAAATGTATTAACCCCTTATCCACAATCCCCCAACAACGCAAAGTACCTAATAAACATATTAACCCATAAACCTCCATCCCCCAAAATGCAATCAAACTAATTAGACTATTAACCCCTAATCCGCCAATCCCCCACAAAGCAATCTACCTATTTAAACTATTAACACATAATCCGCCAACCCCTACATCGCAAACTATCTAATAAATGTCCCCCACAATGCAATCTAACTAATTACACTCTTAACCCCTAATCTGCCAACCCCTCACAAAACAATCTAATTAACCTATTAACCCCAAATCCTCTACCCCCACATCGCAAACTACCTAATTTACCTATTAACCCCTATACTGCCATCCCCCAAAATGCAAAGTATTAATATAATTACTAAGCCCCCTAACCTAAAACCCTCTAAATTAACCCCAATGACATAAAATAAAAAAGACTATCTCCCTTAAAAAATTTATTAAAAATTAGCAAAATAAAAAAAATCCTAACATTAAAATAAAAAATTCTAGCATTACAGTAAAAAAAAAAAACTAAGCTCATGTGAAAATAAAAAAAATCTAATATTACAAAAATAAAAAAATCTAAGATTACCGAAAAAATAAACAAAATAAAAAAATTAAACCTAATCTAATACCCCTATAAAAGCAAAAAAAGCCACCCCAAATTAAAAACACTCCCTATGATAACACTAAACCAATAGCCATTAAGAAATCAGCTCTTTTATATTAACCCTTTGGCTGCTAAGCCATTTCCCAACTGGGTGCTAATATTTTATTTTAATTTTTTTATTTTTTAAATTTTATTAAAAAAATTTTTTTAACTTTTATTTTTTTTACAGACCCCCAAGACCTACACTGTTGGAAAGGTTAGGCGATTACCTTTCCAACAGTGGATCTTGGGGGTCTGTAGCTGCTTAGATGCCTGAGATACATTGTTAAGTATAAAATTGCACGGTGACGTCATCACGTAATTGTGCGTGATGTCACCGCGCATCATGTGAAGCCCCGGCGATGCCTGTCACTCTACAGGCACGATCGCCGGGGTAGAAGTAGTTAGGAGCCCCCAGATCTCCCTCAAGGTGGGAGATTGTTCATGACGGCTCTGAGCCGTCATTAGCACCAGAGTGAGAAACTCTGTGACGGCTCAGAGCCGTCATTAGCACTCAAAGGGTTAAAAAACAAATTAACCCATAAACCCCGCCACCCACCCAACAATCAAAATGAAAAAGACCTAATTCTACAAAAAAATTGAATCTACCCATTGTATTTTTGGGCGTTTGTATGGAAATTGCTCTTTAGTGCTAATTAAAAAAAAAAAAAAAAAAAAAAGCCCTAATCTTAGGAAAAAAAAAAACACCCAAAAAAACTAAAACGAACACTAATCCTGATATAGGTACTTACCATTTCTGAAGTCCAGCGGAGAAGGTTTTCTTTCAGGCAGCTCCATCTTCATCCAGTACTGGACCATCTTCTTCTTGAACGGAGAAAAGACGGTGCGGAGCTGAGCAGAAACGTTGGAGGTGCAGACATCCGACGTGGAGGATCCTCTTCATACGATAGTCCTCCGCACACTGAAGATTGAATGCAAGGTATCACTTTTATATTGGGATACCTTGCATTCCTAATGGGTAAAAAATGCAATTCACCCAATAGAATGAGAGCTACTTAAATCCTATTGGCTGATTTGAACAGCCAATAGGATTTAAAGGGACAGTCTACCATATAATTGTTATTGTTTTAAAAGATATATAATCCCTTTATTACCCATTCCCCAGTTTTGCATAACCAACACAGTTATATTAATATACTTTTTACCACTGTGATTAACTTGTATCTAGGAACCTTCTTCCAGCCCCCTGATCACATGACTGTGACTGTTTATTATCTATTGTCTTAAATTTAGCATTGTTTTGTGCTAAATCTTAAAGGGACAGTATACACTCATTTTCATATAACTGCATGTAATAGACACTACTATAAAGAATAATATGCACAGATACTGAAATAAAAATCCAGTATAAAACTGTTTAAAAACTTACTTAGAAGCTGTCAGTTTGGCTCTGTTGAAAAGGTAGCTGGAAAGCCCACTGCAAGTGGCAAATAAGACACTCCCCCCCTCCCACTTCTTTTGCATATGAAAAGACCCTTTACACAAACAGGAGCAAGCTGGAGTAGGTAGTCGAGCGTATTCACATAAAACTTTGGGGCTTGGTTAGGAGTCTGAAAATCAGAGCAATGTTATTTAAAAATAAGCAAAACTATACATTAATTTAAAAAAAAAACTTTATGGGCTATATAAATAGATTATCTACAAAACATTTATGCAAAGAAAAAATGAGTGTATAATGTCCCTTTAAATAAACCCCTGTGCCTGAACACAGTGTTATCTATATAGCCCACGTGTACTTTCTGTCTCTTTGTGTTGAAAAGAGATTTAAAAAGCCTGTGATAAGAGGCAGCCCTCAAAGGCTTAGAAATTAGCATATGAGCCTACCTATGTTTAGTTTAAACTAAGAATACCAAGAGAAAAAAGCTAATTTGATGATAAAAGTAAATTGGAAATTTGATTAAAATTAAAAGTCCTATATGAATAATGAAAGTTTAATTTATACTAGACTGTCCCTTTAAGTAGATCTCATATATGTAATCACTGGTTTTGCAAAATAATTGGTGACACCAGCTTTTGCGGGCGACACCACATATGTGATCGGGCCCTAGATGTTTACATTTATTTATTTTTTCCAATATTTAAATAAGTAATATTACTAAAAAAATAAGTTTTTTTACATACTATTTTCAGGCTATTAATACAACCTTCTATCTATTTGATGTCATTTTAATGAGCCTCATCTGTTATTGGAAATATTTGCAAAATGTTAAAAAATAAAATAGCTATGTCAAACTCAACTCAGATACAATGTGATGTTTTCTAGAATATTTTTAATACTTTTAAAGTGACATTTTCAGATTAGCTCACATAACAGAAAGTGAAAACATTACATATTTGCAGTTTTTTTTTCACAGTTATAAAGTTATAGTACAAAACAAATATAAGCTCCAACATGGCGGCACCCAGTGTTCAGATGCAGAGCTTTACAAACTGATATAGGTATGGGGTTAGAATAAGAAAACCACTTTAAAGACAGCTACAGACACATGAGGAAAAACAATATCATGGTCAGCAGTAACTATGCTACTGTAGTTGTACTCAGCAGTTTAATGTCCCTTTAATGGAAAAAGCTGTGTTGGCCATCTCCAATGAATGTTATATTTTGTAAATACGAATTTTCCATCATTGAACAAGTAAAAACCTTAAAGGGAAATTAAAAAAAAAAAAATGCAAAAAACAAACATACATAAAAATAATTTTCCCTGAATCACCTAGAAGTGACTCATGATGACTGATTAAATAGGAAACTATGACACTCAAGCTCAAATGCTTAATACTTGTGAAACTAAGATGCTTTCTAATATACTGTTCAGGTGATATATATATATATATTTTTAATACTTGACTGCATGTTTTCATTCATTGGTTTAGACTGTAACTTACAGCTTAAAAATGGATCATAAAATGGGTCACTGTAATTCTGTGCTCTCGGGTAGAATTAATAATGGTCCCATATAGCCTGCAGGCTTCCTACATTATGTATTTATGTATTTTGTAGCCTGCGAGAAGTCAGACAATTTAATCAGGACAGCACTGCATATTGTTGTTTGTTTTATATATTATTATTTTTGCTAAAGTGAATGACTAATGAAAAGGAAATTTCTAAAACCTTTAAATAACCGAATATTATTTAAAGAAACATGAAAGTCAAAAATAATTTTATGATCTATATCAGTGTTTTTCAACCAGTGTGCCGTGAGAGATCCTCAGGTGTGCCACGGCAGACTGACAACACTGTGACATATTTTTAAACTTTGCTTGTTTTTTACTCCCAGTGCAGGGGTAGTTTGTAGGAGGCATGGCATAACAGCACAATACATACAGTATGTGTGTGTTTGTGTGTATGTGTATATATATATGCTGTATTAGGCTACAATGTGTGATTTTTTTTAAATTTTGGGATGGTGGTGTGCCACAGGATTTTTTCATGTAAAAAAGTGTGCCACGGCAAAAAAAAAGGTTAAAAATCACTGATCTATATAGTCTGTAACTTTTATATATATATATTTTTTAAAAATATTGTTTTTAGTTTACTTCTATTATTTATGTTTACAATTAGATTTACTTTGAATACTGGGCAGCTGGTTAACCCTTTAACTGCTGAGCCATTTTCACCCCGTGCTTAGCTGTTTTGTAGTTTTGAGATGATACCCACATTTTAGGCCCTACTGTAGGCTATTTTTCAGTGAGAAACCCACAAATATTTTTTTTCAGCAGATTCAAACCATACCATTATTTATTTTCTACAGGTGGTGAGAGTCCATGATCCATTACTCAACAATGATTCCCAAACCCAAGAGCTCTATAAAAGCCCTCCCACCTCACACATACCTCAGTCTTTACTTTGCCGTCACTAGAGGTGGTTGAAGAATGAAGATGTGCGTGTGATTCTTCAGAGAAAAGGGTTTTCAGTCTATGTTGAGGCCTGGTTCCTCTAAGAATACAGAGCTTGTAAGAGGGAATTTTTTTTGGGTATGGTTTATTTTGCTTTGTTTCACCTCATGGTAAATCTTTTATGAACCCTCTGTAATCAGTCACAGGGATGCATTTTCTCTCTCCCTTTATGGATCTACAAATATACTCTGATTCCATAACCTCTGTTGATATGTTTCGGTACTGGTTTGGCTGTCTGCCACTTGATTGCTAGTGGACCAGTGTCTATTGGTTAATGCTGAAGTAGTGCCTCCTGCCATGAAAATGTTTAACAAGGCTGCAGTCTCTGAGGCATGGGTTGCTCTGGGTGCCCTTTTGCCTATAATCACAGCTCAGGGTATTGCTGTATTTCCTTACCCGGACAATATTTTGGTTCAGGCTCCATCTTTTCCTTTAGCAGAATTTCATACCTCTTCAAAAGCATGTTTGGAGGATCGATTTTCCTAAGAGTTCTTTGCTTCCTCAGACAAATATTACTTTCCTGGGTTTCCAAATAGACTGTGTCCATGAGTCTTTCATTAACAGACCAGAGACAATTAAGATTGTTGTCAGTTTGTATAAACCGACAGTGTTTTTTCATTTCCTTCAATGGCTCTGTGTATGAAAGAACTGGGTCTCTTGATTGCAGTCTCAGATGTAAGTCTTTAAGTTTGGGGGTCTCTAACAGGACAGGGGATTTGGGATCCTCGGAAGGCAAGGTTGCCAATCAATAGTCTGGAACTCTGTGCAATTTTCAGAACTCTTAAGGTCTTATCTTCAGGTTTGGAGTCTTATCTTCAGGTTTGGAGTCTTATCTCCGCTTCCAGACATACAATGTCAAAGCAGTAGCTTATGTCAACCATTAGGGGGGAACTCGCAGCTCCCTGGCTATGATGGCGGTGTTAAGGATTCTCTCTTGGGCAGAAGCCAATTCTTGTCTAGTCCCTGTCATTCACATCCAAGGAGTGAACAATTGGAAGGCAGACTTTCTCAGTCATCAGTCTCTACATATAGGTGAGTGGTCTCTTTACCAGGATGTGTTTTATAAGATTGTAGATCATTGGGGCCTCCAAGAAATAGATCCGATGGCTTCGGAGTTGTGGATTTTTTTTCTAAGTGAAAAAGATGTTTTTTTTTAATCCCTCACGTTATTACTTGTGCACTCAACAGCTTGGGTATAAGGTCCCACGAGTAATGGATCATGGACTCTCACCACCTGTATGAAAGAATACATAATTTATGCTTATCTGATAAATTAATTTCTTTCATTATGGTGAGAGTCCATGAGCCCCCACCCTTTGTTTTTTAGAGTTAGATTTTTTCAACGCATCCTTCTTTTTAAATGCTCCTTTAATGGTTCTTATACCTTTCTTAGCTCACTTGCTTGGCTATACGTTAGACTGAGTTATGTGTAGACATGTGCATTTCGATTCGTTCTGAATCGAAATTCGGACGCATTTCTTAAATTCGGAGATTCGGATCGATTCGAATTTCCGAATTACGGTAGTACCAAATCTACCGAATAAATCCGAATTGGTTCGGATTTATTCATTACATTCAGATGGCCATGGATTACACTAGTATTGTACAGTATATTAGGTTATATCACTCTGCTATGGGTTACACCTAATATACAGTACATAATACTAGTCTAATACACAGCACATCCCACCTAACACATACCGAAATTCCGAATTTCCGAACCAAATCCAGCCGAATTTATTCGAATCCGAAACGAATCCGAAGCAAATTCATTCAAATTTTTCCGAATTCGAATCGATCCGAACTGAAATTCGAAAACATTTTAATCGATCCGAACCGAAACAAAACAAATTTTTTGGCCATGCACAAGTCTAGCTTATGTGTGAGGTGGGTGGTTCAGGAATCTTTGCCTCCTCCATGAGTAATGGATCGTGGACTCTCACCACCATGAAATAAATATATTTATCAGGTAAGCATAAATTATGTTTTGTATATATCATGCCATGTAAAAAACCTGCAACAAAAATTGTGAATTAAAATGCATTTTTTACTACAATTTTAATAAACAAGGTTATACATAGTGTGGGACATTTACCCCCTAAACTCTATAGTAAAAAGGTTATCCTCATATAAATAAGGGCCTTTCAATATTATTTATTCATGCCAGGAGATCACTATTACCACTGTGATCACCTGGTTTTTAAAACTTATAAGCACCCCCCCCCCCCTTGGATGAAAACACAAGGAAGTCATCAGTGATAGACATTGTGTGGATGACAACCAAGTGACGTCATTCACACTTAAAGAGCTAAATAGGGTAATGGCAGGATGCTGGATCAGCTTGGGGACCATCATTACAATATTAAAATGCATTGCACAATAACATTACCTTTTGCATAAAATGTATACCTCCCTTTAAAGGAACATTAAAGAACCATTAAATACAGTAGAATTGTATTATCAACAAATAAAAAATACAAAGACATGACACTAAAAACTTAGTATGACTTTTAA
Organism: Bombina bombina; assembly: GCF_027579735.1. NCBI lineage: Eukaryota > Metazoa > Chordata > Amphibia > Anura > Bombinatoridae > Bombina > Bombina bombina. Next base: position 949,931,366 of record NC_069504.1, read on the forward strand.
TTGAATAGAAAATTAACCTGCCCTTTCTATCATGTGATAGCCAACAGCCGATCACTAACTAATGTACTGTAAACTCTTGCACATGCTAGGAAGGAACTGATGCCTTAAAGTTTGCCTATAAAAAGATCATACATGGAACTTTTTTTTTATTGCAAGCTGTATCTGAATAATGAACATTTAATTTTGACTTTAGTGTCCCATTAAATAGTAAATACATTTTAGCTGGAAATATGTATTCAAATCAAAGATAAAACTGAGAATAGTATGTAGAGGTATCTTTTAAAATATTAGTTGTTAAAAAATTTTAGCCTATAAGTGTAAAGATTTAGTTTCTGTTAAGTACTTTAGATTAAATAAAGTAATGGATGCCATCCTGTTAGAACCTAGGGTTTCCCTTTATATCTTCTGCTGGGGATAATTAGGGACAAATCTGAAATAAGCAATACAAGAGGTTGCAAACAAGGCTTTGTGGAATATAGGTTTGTAAAAGTATCTAGCTAAAAGGGTTACCCCACTGTCTTGTTTGTACGCTCTCTTTTATTGACTTTTTCATATCTGTCCCTTAATGTCCTGAGCAGATGAGATAGATAAGCGAAAACCTAGGTTCCAGCATGACACCAACTACTTTATAGAAACTTAGTGGATTGAAGTAAAAAGGTGACAAAATAAATAAGGAAAGTATATTGTAATTTTATTTCATGTAATTGGCAAGAGTCCATGAGCTAGTGACGTATGGGATATACAATCCTACCAGGAGGGGCAAAGTTTCCCAAACCTCAAAATGCCTATAAATACACCCCTCACCACACCCACAATTCAGTTTTACAAACTTTGCCTCCTATGGAGCTGGTGAAGTAACTTTGTGCTAAGATTTCTTCGTTGACATGCGCTTCTCAGCATTTTGAAGACCGATTACTCTCAGAGTACAGTGAATGTCAGAGGGATGTGAAGGGAGTATCACCTATTGAATGCAATGGTTTTCCTCACAGGAGATCTATTTTCATAGGGTCCCTCAACGATATACTCTCATATTCCATTAACTCTACTGATAACCGTTTCAGTACTGGTTTGGCTCTCTGCTATATGTGGATGGGTGTCTTTTGGTAAGTATGTTTTCATTACTTAAAGCGACAGTAAAGTCACAAAAAATCTTTCATGATTTAAATAGGTCATGTAATTTTAAACAACTTTCCATAGTACTTTTATTACCAATTTTGCTTTGTTCACTTGGTATTCTTGGTATTCTTAGTTGAAAGCTAAATCTAGGAGGTTCATGTGCTAATTTCTTAGACCTTGAAAACTGCCTCTAATCGGAAAGCATTTTGACAGTTTTTCACCACTAGAGGGTGTTGGTTCATGTGTTTCATATAGCTAACATTGAGCTCCGGCACGTGAAGCTCCTAAGAGCAAGCACTGATTGGCTAAAAATGCAAGTCTGTCAAAAGAACTGAAATAAGGGGGCATTTTGCAGAGGCATAGATACAAGGTAATCACAGAGGTAAAAAGTATATTATTATAACTGTGTTGGTAATGCAAAATTGGGGAATGGGTAATAAAGGGATTATCTACCTTTTTAAACAACAAACATTCTGGTGTTTACTGTCCCTTTAAGACACTCTTAGCTATGGTTTGGCACATTATATAAAGTTCTATATCTATGTATTGTACTTATATTTGCCATGAGTCAGGGCTCAGTTTATTTCCTTTTGCAGACTGTCAGTTTCATATCTGGGAAATGCATTTTTTACGGAAAAAAATTCTTACCTGGGGGTCGATCCGATATAAATCGTCGCCCGCAAAAGCCGGCGACGCCAATATTTGCGCGGATTTGGTATCACATATACGGCGTAACCTAGAAGTTACGCCCGTATATTTCTGCCGTCGCCCGCAGTTTTTTGGGCCATAGGCAGGTATACCAAACCCGCGCAGTTTGGTATCCAATATGCAGCGTAAGGACTTACGTGGCGAAAATGGAGAAAACTTACTCCATTTTCACCTCGCCACAAAAAGCAGCCGTAAGAAGCCTTACGCTGACTATTGGAGCCCCGTAACTCCCTAAACTAACTAGAAAATAAACCTAACACCTAACGCATGCGCAATGTCTATCTCCCTGTCAACCGCGATCTGCTAAAATAAACCTAACACCTAACGCATGCGCAATGTCTATCTCCCTGTCAACCGCGATCCCCCCCCCCCAAAATCCCTAATAAAGTTATTACCCCCTAAACCGCCGCTCCCGGACCCCGCCGCCATCTACATAAACTAACCCCCTACTGTGAGCCTCTAAAACCGCCGCCATCTACCTTATCTATCCCCTAATCTGACCCCTTACACCGCCGCCACCTATATAAAAATTATTAACCCCTAATGTAAGCCCCTTACACCGCCGCCATCTCTATTAAAATGATTAACCCCTAATTTAATCTACCTACCCCGCCGCCAGCTGTTCCGATCAGCCAATAGAATGCGAGCTCAATCTGATTGGCTGATTGGATCAGCCAATCGGATTGAACTTGAATCTGATTGGCTGATTCAATCAGCCAATCAGATTTTTTTAACTTAATTCCGATTGGCTGATAGAATCCTATCAGCCAATCGGAATTCGGCGGACGCCATCTTGGATGACGTCATTTAAAGGTACCTCATTCCAAGTTCAGCAGTCGGCCGGGATGGAAGCTCCGCGGCGGCGGAGCGAAGAAAGAAGATTGAAGATGCCGCCGGAAGAATGAAGACTTTGCTGCCGCTTGGAGGAAGACGTCGCCGGAGGAAGAATTCTTCTTTGCCGCTTGGAGGATGACATCGCCGGAGGAAGAATTCTTCTTTGTCGCTTGGAGGAAGACATCGCCCGGATCGGATCAGGAGTTCGGCCCGGTGTGGTGAAGACAAGGTAGGGAGATCTTCAGGGGGGTAGTGTTAGGCTTTTTTAAGGGGGGTTTGGGTGGGTTTAGAATAGGGGTATGTGGGTGGTGGGTTGTAATGGGGGGGGTATTGTATTTGTTGTATGCAAAAGAGCTGAATTCTTTGGGGCATGCCCCACAAAAGGCCCTTTTAAGGGCTGGTAAGGTAAAGAGCTTTGAAATTTGTTGAATTTAGAATAGGGCAGGGAATTTTTTTTATTTTGGGGGTTTATTATTTTATTAGGGGGCTTAGAATAGGTGTAATTAGCTTAAATATCTTGTAATCTTTTTTTTATGTTTTGTAATTTAGTGTTTGTTTTTTTTTTGTAATTTAGTTTAGTTAATTTAATTGTATTTTTAGATAGATGTTTGTAGTTTATTAAATTTATTGATAGTGTAGGTGTATTTGTAACTTAGGTTAGGATTTATTTTACAGGTAATTGGGTAATTATTTTAACTAGGTAGATATTAAATAGTTAATAACTATTTAATATCTATTATACCTAGTTAAAATAATTAACAATTTACCTGTAAAATAAATATTAACCCTAACATAGCTACAATGTAATTATTAATTACATTGTAGCTATCTTAGGGTTTATTTTATAGGTAAGTATTTAGATTTAAATAGGAATATTTTAGTTTATAAATGAATTAGATTAATTTAATATAAATTTAGTTAGGGTTAGATAGAGTTAATATAGTTAATATAAATACTATAGTAACTATATTAACTATATTAACCCTAATATAATTAGGGTTAATATAGTTAATATATATAATGTAATACCTATATTAACTATAATATACTTAGGGTTAATATAGATAATATAGCTGGCGGCGGGGTAGGTAGATTAAATTAGGGGTTAATCATTTTAATAGAGATGGCGGCGGTGTAAGGGGCTTACATTAGGGGTTAATAATTTTAATATAGATGGCGGCGGTGTTAGGGGCTCACTTTAGTGGGTTATAGATATAATATAGCTGGCGGCGGGGTACGGGAGCGGCGGTTTAGGGGTTAATAACTTTATTAGGTTGTGGCGGGGTAAAGGAGCGGCGGTTTAGGGGTTAATAGCTTTTTTATTGTTAGGCTAGTGAGGGGGGATAGCGGATAGAGGGTTAGACAGTGCGGGCTATGTTAGGGAGGCGTGTTAGACAGTGCGGGCTATGTTAGGGAGGGGTGTTAGACAGTGCGGGCTATGTTAGGGAGGCGTGTTAGACAGTGCGGGCTATGTTAGGGAGGCGTGTTAGACAGTGCGGGTGTTTTAAACTTTAGTCAGGTTTTATAGGCGCCGGCAGTTTCTAACGTGCCGCAAGTCACTGGCGACGCCAGAAATTTGTACTTACGCAGATTTCTGGACATCGCTGGTTTGTGAGACTTACGGCACGTTAGCATCTGACGGCGACCTATATGGGATGGCTCGAGTTGCGAGCTGAAACTGCGGGCGACGCCGGTTCCCTCGCTTGCGCCGCAAACTGCGATCGATATCGGATCGCGCCCCTGGGGTATAGTCTTTTTTTCAATTGACTATTATTTAAAATTTGCAGGCAAAATTATATTGCGTTCAATGACGCAAATTTGTTATTTCCGGCGTCTTAGTCGACGCCGAGTCCTTTCAGAAGGTTGCGTCTTCAATGACGCGAGTGTGTCATTTCCGGATGTTGTTAGCACCAAAAAAAAAATTTCTGTTTGTGTGCATCATACTTGGTGCCAAATATTTTCATTATTTAAAACCCCATTCCTATATGCCTCTTGCCTTTTTTTCTATCAGAGGGCTATGCATTTTTTCCCATTCCTGAAACTGCCATATAAGGAAATTGATCATTTTGCTTTATATGTTGTTTTTCTCTTACATTTGCAAGATGTCTCAATCTGATCCTGTCTCAGAAACCACTGTTGGAACCCTGCTGCCTGATAACAGTTCTACCAAAGCTAAGTGCATTTGTTGTAAACTTGTGGAGATTGGAGATGATAAACTTTTACATGCAGAGAATGTGTCCATCAGTAATAGTACATTGCCTGTTGCTGTTCCTTCAACATCTAATGTACAAGATATACCTGTGAATTTAAAAGATTTTATTGCTGATTCTATTCAGAAGGCTTTGTCTGCCATCCCGCCTTCTAATAAACATAAAAGGTCTTTTAAAACTTCTCATAAAGTTGATGAAATTTTATATGACCAACAACATACTGAATTATCCTCCTCTGATGAGGATCTATCTGTTTCAGAAGATCCTTCCTCAGATATTGACACTGACAAATCTACTTATTTATTTAAAATGGAGTATAATCGTTCTTTGTTAAAAGAAGTGTTGATTACATTGGATATTGAGGAAACTAGTCCTCTTAAAACTAAAAATAGTAAACTTTTAAATTCTGTTTATAAACCTCCTGTGGTTACTCCAGAGGTTTTTCCCAGTTGCTGATGCTATTTCTGATATGATTTCTAAGGAATGGAATAGACCTGGTACTTCTTTTATTTCTTCTTCAAGGATTAAAAAATTGTATCTTTTGCCAGCAGTTACATTAGAGTTTTGGGAAAAGATCCCCAAAGTAGATGGGGCTATCTCTACTTTTGCTAAATGTACTACTATTTCTATGGAAGATAGTACTTCTTTTAAAGATCCTTTAGATGGGAAACTTGAATCTTATCTAAGGAAAGCCTATTTATATTCTGGTCATCTTCTCAGGCCTGCAATTTCTTTGGCTGATGTTGCAGCTGCATCAATTTTTTGGTTGGAACATTTAGCACAACAAGAATTGGATTCTGATTTGTCTAGCATTGTTCACTTGCTTCAATATGCTAATCATTTTATTTGTGATGCCATTTTTGATATTATCAAAATTGCTGTTAAATCTATGTATTTAGCTATTTTAGCTAGAAGAGCTTTATGGCTTAAATCTTGGAATGCTGACATGACTTCTAAGTCTAGATTGCTATCTCTTTCTTTCCAAGGTAATAAGTTATTTGGTTCTCAGTTGAATTCGATTATTTCAACTGCCACTGCGGGGAAGGGAGTTTTTTTGCCTCAGGATAAAAGACCTAAGGGTAAATCTAAAGCTTCTATCTGCTTTTGTTCCTTTTGACAAATTAAGGAACATAAACCTAATCCCTCCCCCAAGGAATCTGTTTCCAATTGGAAACCTTCTTTAAATTGGAATAAATCCAAGCCATTTAAGAAATCAAAGCCAGCCCCCAAGTCCGCATGAAGGTGCGGCCCTCATTCCAGCTCAGCTGGTAGGGAGCAGATTAAATTTTTTCAAGGATGTTTGGACAAATTCTGTCCAAAATCAATGGATTCTGAGTATTGTCTCTCAGGGGTATGGAATAGGATTCAGAGTAAGACCTCCTTTGAGAAGATATTTTCTCTCACGCATCCCAGCAAATCCAGTAAAGGCTCAGGCTTTCCTGAAGTGTGTTTCAGACCTGGAGCTTTCAGGGGTAATCATGCCGGTTCCATTTAAGAATTCAAATCTATTCATTGTCCCAAAGAAAGAAAATTCATTCAGACCAGTTCTGGATCTGAAAATTTTGAATCGTTATGTAAGAGTACCAACTTTCAAAATGGGGACTATAAGGACTATTCTGAATTTTGTTCAGCAAGGTCATTATATGTCCACAAAAAGCTTACAGGGTGCATATCTTCATATTCTGATTCATCCAGATCATTATCAGTTTCTGAGATTCTCTTTTCTAGACAAGCATTACCAATTTGTCGCTCTTCCTTTTGGCCTAGCAACAGCTCCAAGAATCTTTTCAAAGGTTCTCGGTGCCCTACTCTCTGTAATCAGGGAGCGGGGTATTGCGGTGTTTCCTTATTTGGACGATATCTTGGTACTAGCTCAGTCTTCACATTCTGCAGTATCTCACACAATTCAACTAGTGTTGTTTCTTCAAAGACATGGTTGGAGGATAAATTTACCAAATAGTTATTTGATTCCTTAGACAAGGGTCACCTTTTTAGGTTTCTAACAGACAAGAGACGTTTAAAATTGGTTTCAGCCTGTCAGAACCTTCAGTCTCAGTTATTCCCTTTAGTAGCTATGTGCATGGAAGTTTTAGGTCTCATGACTGCAGCATCAGACGCGATCCCCTTTGCTCGTTTTCATATGAGACCTCTCCAGCTTTGTATGCTGAACCAATGGTGCAGGGATTATACAAGGATATCACAATTAATATCCTTAAATCCCAATGTTCGACTATCTCTGACTTGGTGGTTAGATCACCATTGTATAGTTCTAGGGGCCTCTTTTGTTCGTCCACCCTGGACTGTGATCACAACAGATGTGAGTCTTTCAGGTCAGTGAGCTGCTTGGGGATCTCTGACAGCACACAGAGTTTGGAAATCTCAAGAGGCAAGATTACCAATCAATATTTGGAACTCTGTGTGATTTTCAGGGCTCTTCAGATTTGGCCTCTGTTGAAGAGAGAACCGTTCATTTGTTTTCAGACAGACAATATCACAGCTGTGGCATATGTCAATCATCAGGGTGGGACTCACAGTCCCCAAGCTATGAAAGAAGTATCCCGGATACTTGCTTGGGCGGAATCCAGCTCCTGTCTAATTTCTGCAGTTCATATCCCAGGTATAGACAATTGGGAAACGGATTATCTCAGTCGTCTGACTTTACATCTGGGGAGTGGTCCCTCCATCCAGATGTGTTTTCTCTGGTTGTTCAGATGTAGGGTCTTCCAGAAATAGATCTGATGGCTTCTCATCTAAACAAGAAATTTCCCAGGTACCTGTCCAGGTCCAGGGGTCTTCAGGCAGAAGCAGTGGATGCGTTGCCACTTCCTTGGTGTTATCAACCTGCTTATATTTTCTCACCTCTAGTTCTTCTTCCAAGAGTGATCTCCAAAATCATCATGGAGCAATCATTTGTGTTGCTGGTCGCTCCAGCATGGTGTCACAGGTTTTGGTATGCAGATCTTGTTCGGATGTCCAGTTGCCAACCTTGGCCACTTCCATTAAGGCCGAACTTTCTATCTCAAGGTCCAATTTTCCATCAGGATCTCAAATCATTAAATTTGAAGGTATGGAAATTGAACTCCTAGTTCTTAGTTATAGAGGTTTCTCTGACTCAGTGATTAATACTATGTTACAGGCTCGTAAATCTGTTTCTAGAAAGATTTATTATCGAGTTTGGAAGACTTATATTTCATGGTGTTCTCATAAATTCTCTTGGCATTCTTTTAGAATTCCTAGAATTTTACAGTTTCTTCAGGATGGTTTGGATAAGGGTTTGTCTGCAAGTTCCTTGAAGGGACAAATCTCTGCTCTTTCTGTTTTATTTCACAGAAACATTGCTAAGCTTCCTGATATTCACTGTTTTGTACAGGCTTTGGTTCGTATCAAGCCTATCATTAAATCAATCTCTCCTCCTTGGAGTCTTAATTTGCTAGAAGAGTTTCTGAATTATCTGCTCTTTCTTGTGAATCTCCTTTTCTGATTTTTCATCAGGATAAGGCAGCTTGCGGACTTCATTTAAATTCTTACCTAAGGTTGTGAATTCTAACAACATTAATAGAGAAATTGTTGTCCCTTCCTTGTGTCCTCATCCTAAGAATTCTTTGAGTGTGGTAAGAGCTTTGAAATATTATGTTGAAGCTACTAAAGATTTCAGGAAGACTTCTAGTCTATTTGTTATCTTTTCTGGTTCTAGGTAAGGTCAGAAGGCTTCTGCTGTTTCCTTGGCATCGTGGTTAAAGCTTTTGATTCATCAAGCTTATTTGGAGTCAAGCCCTGCCTCAGAGAATGAAGGCTCATTCTACTAGATCAGTCTCCACTTTGTGGGCTTTTAAGAAAGAAGCTTCAGTTGATCAGATTTGCAAAGCAGCAACTTGGTCTTCTTTGCATACATTTACTAAATTCTACCATTTTTATGTATTTGCTTCTTCAGAAGCAGTTTTTGGTCGAAAAGTTCTTCAGGCAGCTGTTTCAGTTTGATTATTCTGCTTATGTTTTAAGTTTTTCTTTTCATTTATGAGAATAAACTTATATTTTGGGTTGTGGATTAATTTTTTTCAGTGAAAAATGGCTGTTTTTATTTTATTCCTCCCTCTCTTGTGACGCTTGCATGGAGTTCCACATCTTGGGTATTGCTATCCCATACGTCACTAGCTCATGGACTCTTGCCAATTACATGAAAGAAAACACAATTTATATAAGAACTTACCTGATAAATTAATTTATTTCATATTGGCAAGAGTCCATGAGGCCCACCCTTTCTATGGTGGTTGTTTTTTTTGTATAAAGCACAATTATTTCCAAATTCCTTTGTTGATGCTTTTTACTCCTTTATTTTTCACCACACTACTTGGCTATTTGTTAAACTGAATTGTGGGTGTGGTGAGGGGTGTATTTATAGGCATTTTGAGGTTTGGGAAACTTTGCCCCTCCTGGTAGGATTGTATATCCCATACGTCACTAGCTCATGGACTCTTGCCAATATGAAAGAAATGAATTTATCAGGTAAGTTCTTACATAAATTACGTGGGTTTTTTTTATTTTATAATTTGCTACACATAAATAAATTATCTGTTCTATCTAGAAAGAGAATGTTTCAAATGTTGTTAGAAAAGCAGATGTTCCTTAGCTGAATAAACCATTTTTTTTTCATTAGGAGTTGTTCTGTTAGCCAGTGAGCAGGACTCGCTTATATATAATCGTGCATTGAGAGTTTCACCTTTTAATTTATACATCTTTCACTTGATATTTTTGTACACAAAGTTTTATTTTAACTGCTGCTTTATTATATACATGGTCATAAAGAAATGAGAAGTATGTATCTTTAAGATCAATCACAAGTAAGGAGAAATATATATCAGTGTTTTCCCCAGAAAATGTTGCCAGCTGTGTGACATTATGAAGTAGCCGGATGGGGACAATGTAATACTGTTACACTATAACATTTTCTGTTCATTAATGTTACATAAGCTATTTAAAACACCAATTAATTACATAATTTAATAAAAATGTATTTAATTATTTGTCAAACAAATATTGAAAAACTTTAACATCAGCTAATTTTAGATTAATATAGGCTTACATTTTAGCCATGTGGCCATTAAACTCAGACCGATTGTCAGGGATCCAGGAATCAGACAGAGATGTAAAATGCTAAATTAATCACACCTTTATTAATAAAATAACAAAAAATAATATAGTCCAAAAGCCAAGCCAGGAGTCAAAGCCAGTGCTGGTAGTCAGACGAACCTCGTCAGGAGCCAAAGCGAGTAGTCAGACGAGCCAGGGTCAGGAACACAAAGATCAGCGGAGTCAGGAACCAGAAGGGACATCAAACAAGCCAGATTAAACACAGAATCAGGAACACAGGTACTCACAGAGAAGTCAGAGACAACGCATGGGAAAAGGCAGACTGAACTGAGGCACTTTAAATAGAAAGTGATGACATCATAATTCGGGGACCCCAACCTGATGCGTTTCTCCAGTTTGGCCATAAGAGGGAGCCTGGGTGTAGTGAGCAGGGTTACACACACTGCTTCAGACAAGGAGAGAACCCAGGTGAGAGAAATTCAACTATAACAAAAAGCTGCAAACAACAAGCAAAGGCAGGTGAAACCCTGACAACGATATTAGATACAAGCTATAGAAATGGACCTCTTGCTAGATGATATGTCTGGAGACTACTCTGTGGAGTTTTTTTCTCATACTATTTATTTTTTAACTGTTCATATGATCTGTGTCTTGCTATTAAGTTAGATTTCTCAGCTGTTTCTTAGAAAGTGCTTCATAGCAATTGAAATAAATATTGTCTTTAAAATATGTTCTGTGGGCCTGTCTGTCAGCTTCTGTATAAAGCATCTTGATAGCAAACAGTAATTGTTCCATAATTATGTAAATGCTCTTCTATGATAAGAATGATAAGACATTATATTTATATGTTTGTAATTATGTGTCCCTGTGGTGCCATAGTCGACTATGAAATCAATAATACCCTGCAGTTAGTTTTCCCCGAAGGTAGAAATTACCAGATGCTAAAATATCACCTGCAGTTCACCAAGGACATGAAATGAAGAGATAATGAAATTTCAATATGTTCTCCTCCATTGTTTTACAAAATACCAAGTTTTGTAATAATTATTTTTAATCTACAGCTGTATAACTTTGTTTGTTGTAAGATACCACAGCTAGAGTGAAAAAATAATTTGTGCTTCTTGTTAAATAATTAAGAATATTTCAGTGTAATGGTCCAGTTCTCAATTTAATGAAATCTTTGTCCTAATTGTTAAAGTATTCATGCATTAAATTTCAAAACAAATGATTCCCATATTTGGAAACATGTAAGGTTGTTTTGTATACATTGCCAGTCTCATTACTACCTGGTATTTTATTTATGGTTTTACCATCAGCTTCCTATTGTTTCTACTGGACAATTAATGGTTTACGGTACGTCCTAATAATATATCAATTTAAGAAAGTTAGTAGGCTGT
>NC_069504.1:949947718-950012718 GCF_027579735.1 Bombina bombina
TCTTTTTGTAAATGCAAAGATGAAGACCAAAGAGTGACATTTCTACTTACAGGAATTTACCTCAATCGATATGAGGTAAGTAGATAACAGTCCTGGGGAGACTCGGGTAGGCCTGTAAGATATCCGCCACTGGATACGAGTGAAAACTCTGTGATCTGCCTTCTGTGCTTCCTGGAGTGAATGATAGCGCTAGAAACTTTCCTCCATGCAATGGTAGTGGATTACTTTCACCTGTGCTCTACTTTCCATTCTTGTTGGTTTAATCGATTTAAGAATATGCCTATCTTTTCTCCTGTCCGTTTTACCAATTGTTCTGAGGCTTGACCACCTCCCACGCCTAGAGGAGGATGGGCTCACTATGAGTGACTTGTCAGATTTTAGAAAGGCTTATTTTTCTTACATGGACTAAATAACATCTATACAAACACAAACCGCAAAGGTGGTAAACACAAGAACTGTAAAATAATTAAAAAATGCCTGGGACACGCAAAAGGCATCAGAAATAATTGAGTTTATACTGTCCAAGCAATATAGGTAGACTTGATGCTATGTTTATATATTATGCTCGCTTGGATATTGAAATGTATTTTCTTTCATAAAGGTGGTGAGAGCCCACGAACCATTACTCCTGGGAATTATAACTTCTGGCCACTAGTTTAAGGAATTAAAGCCCAGCATATAAAAATACTCTTAAAAACAGGGGCACATTAATTCGTTAAACTTTACAAACACGTGTTTTTTTTTTTTTTAAAAATACTTACCATTTTGTTACAGTAAACAGACCGCCGGTCCTCCGCCCGCTGTTCCTTCTGTATTTTGCATATTGATGACTAATTCGGCTTCCTCCAATTGTTGTATGCCCCATGAACTGGATGCCAATTGGGGGCACACAAATATTAAAGGGCCACTGTAAGTAAATATTTTCTATGCCTGTTACTAACTAACTACCCCAAGTATGCTTGTCTGCAAATTTAATTGTTTTCCAAACCCACTCCGTGGGTATCCTTTGCTCTGTACCAATCCGTTTACAATACCTAGGTTTCAAAATGGCGCTTTAAACACAATTTCATTGGTTTAAGTTTTTTGAACACACAGTGCTGAAAATAGTGGGCAGGATAACGTGACATCATCGGGGAATAAAAGATATAACTTTTATAACGTTATGAAACTTCGTTTTGGAGAAAATATACGTCAGTAGGTTTTAATTAATGTTTATTAACTTTAATATGTTAGTTGTTTGGCTTAAAAATTATAACAGAAAGTAATTCTTTAAGTATTCGTCATTGAAATGCAAAATACAGAAGGATATGCAGGCGGAAGTTCGGCGATCTGTTTAACGTAATGAAATGGTATTATAAAAATTACAAAATAAATAAATACAACACACAGAGAAAGTCCAGCACTCGCTTGCAAGCTCTCAGCTAAGATTAAAAGCAAAACTGGAAGACTTAGTTATCGCATCTAGTCAAATGGGACAAGCAAAATACAGGAGATGCGGGCGGAAGATCGGTGGTCTGTTTACCGTAATTAAATTGTAAGTATTTTAAAAATTACAAAATAAATTAACACAACACACAGAGAAAGTCCATCACTTACATGCAAGCTCTCAGCTAAGATTAAAAACAAAACTGGATGAGTTAGTTACCGCATCGGGCCAAATGGGACAAGCCCAGGTACCACGTCAAGGTCTCTCCCAAAACCTGGGTCCCTAATACAGCCATATTAATGCAAGCTCTCAATCAAACAAACTGGAAACAAGTCAAGGGTTAACAGATATATGTAATCACCCTAGACTTATACAAAACACGGAAAGGGACTGCACTCTCAGACTGGACTGGATACACATCCCATGACCCTGCAACATGTTCAGCCCTGGGTGCTCAATGGCACTCTCAGGAAGCTGTTATGTCCCTAGAGTCCCAGGCAGTTAATCCCAGACAAGTCTGGGTGCAAGGCCGATAGGAAAAATTACAAAATAAATTAATACAGCCCAAAGAGAAAGTCCAGCACTCACTTGCAAAACTGTAAGAGTTAGTTACTGCATCTGGCCAAATGGGACAAGCCCATGTACCACGTCAATGTCTCTCTCAAAACCTGGGAGATCAAGCCAGTGGTAAAACCATTTTTCTTTCATGTAATTGGCAAGAGTCCATGAGCTAGTGACATATGGGATATACAATCCTACCAGGAGGGGCAAAGTTTCCCAAACCTCAAAATGCCTATAAATACACCCCTCACCACACCCACAATTTAGTTTTATAAACTTTGCCTCCTATGGAGGTGGTGAAGTAAGTTTGTGCTAAGATTTCTACGTTGATATGCGCTTCTCAGCATTGTTGAAGCCCGATTCCTCTCAGAGTACAGCGAATGTCAGAGGGACGTGAAGGGAGTATCACTTATTGAATATGATGATTTCCCTAATGGGGGTCTTTTTCATAAGTTCTCTGTTATCGGTCGTAGAGATTAATCTCCTACCTCCCTTTTCATATCGACGATATACTCTCAATTTACCATTACCTCTACTAATAACTGTTTTAGTACTGGTTTGGCTATCTGCTATATGCGGATGGGTGTCTTTTGGTAAGTTTGTTTTTTATTACTTAAGACACCTCAGCTATGGTTTGGCACTTTATGCATTTATATAAAGTTCTAAATATATGTATTGTACTTATATTTGCCATGAGTCAGGTTCATGTATTTCCTTCTGCAGACTGTCAGTTTCATATTTGGGGAATATAAACATCTTTTATATGAAATTTATTTCTTACCTGGGGTTTAGTCTCTTTTTCAATTGACTACTTCTTACAAATTGCGGGCGGTATTAGGCCCGCGGGTGCAACAAATGCTAAACTTTATTGCGTCATTTTTGGCGCGAAAATTTTTTTGCAGCAGAAAAGTACGTCTATGATGCAAGTTCGTCATTTCCGGCGTCCTACTTGACGCCGAGACCTTTCACACGGTTGCGTCATTAGTGACGCAAGTGTGTCATTTCCGGTTATTTTTTGGCGCCAAAAAAGTTTAGTTACATTGTGCGTCATACTTGGCGCCAAACTTTTTCATTATTTCAATACCCCATTGATGTTTGCCTCTTGATTTTTTCTCTATCAGAGGGCTATGCTATTTGCATTTTTTCCCATTCCTGAAACTGTCATATAAGGAAATAGATATTTTTGCTTTATATGTTGTTTTTTCTCTTACATTTTGCAAGATGTCTCACTTTGATCCTGCCTCAGAAGCTTCTGCTGGAACATTGCTGTCAGACTTCGGTTCTACCAAAGCTAAGTGCATTTGTTGTAAAATTGTAGAAATTATATCGCCGAATTTCATTTGTAATAGTTGTTTTGATAAACTTTTACATGCAGATAATGTGTCCATCAGTAATAGTACATTGCCAGTTGCAGTTCCTTCAACTTCTAATGTGCATAATATACCTGTAAATTTTAAAGAATTTGTTTATGATTCTATTCTGAAGGCTTTGTCTGCATTTCCACCTTCAAATAAATGTAACAGGTCTTTTAAAACTTCTCATTTAGTTGATGAAATTTCAAATGACCAACAATATGATAATTTATCCTCTTCTGATGAGGATCTATCTGATTCCTAAGATTCTCCTCAGACATTGACACTGACAAATCTACTTATTTATTTAAAATTGAGTATTTGCGTTCTTTATTAAAAGAAGTGTTGATTACTTTGGATATTGAGGTAACTAGTCCTCTTGACGTTCAGTCTAATAAACGTTTAAATGCTGTTTTTAAACCTCCTGTGGTTTCTCCAGGAGTTTGTCCTATTCCTGGGGCTATTTCTGATATGATTTCTAAGGAATGGAATAAGCCAGGTACTTCTTTTATTCCTTCAAGGTTTAATAAATTGTATCCTTTGCCAGCAAAATCTATAGAGTTTAAAGATCCCCAAAGTTGATGGGGCTATTTCTACTCTTGCTAAACGTACCACTATTCCTAGGGAAGATAGTACTTCCTTTAAGGATCCTTTAGATAGGAAGCTTGAATCTTATCTAAGGAAGGCCTATTTATATTCAGGTCATCTTCTCAGACCTGCAATTTCTTTGGCTGATGTTGGGGCTGCATCAACTTTCTGGTTGGAGAATTTAGCGCAACAAGAATTGGATTCTGACATATCTAGCATTATTCGCTTACTGCAACATGCTAATCATTTTATTTGTGATGTTAGATCCATGTCTTTAGCTATATTAGCTAGAAGAGCTTTGTGGCTTAAATCTTGGAATGCTGATATGACATCTAAATCTAGATTACTATCTCTTTCTTTCCAAGGTAATAATTTATTTGGTTCTCAGTTGGATTCTATTATTTCAACTGTTACTGGGGGAAAGGGAGTTTTTCTGCCTCAGGATAAAAAACCTAAGGGTAAATCTAAGGCTTCTAACCGTTTTCGTTCCTTTCGTCAGAATAAGGAACACAAACTCAATCCTCCCCCCAAGGAATCTGCCTCCAATTGGAAGCCTTCCTCAAATTGGAATAAATCCAAGCCTTTTAGGAAAACAAAGTCAGCCCCTAAGTCCACATGAAGGTGTGGCCCTCATTCCAGCTCAGCTGGTAGGGGGCAGATTAAGGTTTTTCAAGGATATTTGGATAAAATCTGTTCAAAATCAATGGATTCAGAGCATTGTCTCTCAAGGGTATCGAATAGGATTCAGAGTAAGACCTCCTGTGAGAAGATTTTTTCTCTCACTTATCCCAGTAAATCCAGTAAAAGTTCAGGCTTTCCTGAAGTGTGTGTCAGACCTGGAGTCTTCAGGGGTAATCATGCCAGTTCCTCTTCTGGAGCAAGGTTTGGGGTTTTATTCAAATCTATTCATTGTCCCAAAGAAGGAAAATTTATTCAGACCAGTTCTGGATCTGAAAATTTCAAATAGTTATGTAAGAGTACCAACTTTCAAGATGGTGACTATAAGGACTATTCTGCCTTTTGTTCAGCGAGGACATTATATGTCCACAATAGACTTGCAGGATGCATACCTTCATATTCCGATTCATCCAGAACATTATCAGTTTCTGAGATTCTCTTTTCTAGACAAGCATTACCAATTTGTTGTTCTTCCATTTGGCCTAGCAACCGCTCCAAGAATCTTTTCAAAGGTTCTGGGTGTCCTACTCTCTGTAATCAGAGAACAGGGTATTGCAGTGTTTCCTTATTTGGACGATATCTTGGTACTAGCTCAGTCTTTACGTACTGCAGAATCTCATACGAATCAACTAGTGTTGTTTCGTCGGAAACATGGTTGGAGGATCAATTTACCAAAAAGTTTCTTGATTCCTCAGACAAGGGTCACGTTTTTAGGCTTCCAGATAGATTCAGTGTCCATGACTCTGTCTCTAACAGACAAGAGACGTTTAAAATTGGTTGCAGCCTGCCGGCACCTTCAGTCTCAGTCATTCCCTTCAGTGGCTATGTGCATGGAAGTTTTAGGTCTCATGACTGCAGCATCGAACGCGATCCCCTTTGCTCGTTTTCACATGAGACCTCTTCAGCTTTGTATGCTGAATCAATGGTGCAAGGATTATACAAAGATATCACAATTAATATCCTTAAATCCCAATGTACGACACTCTCTGACATGGTGGATAAATCACCATCGTTTAGTTCAAGGGGCTTCTTTTGTTCGGCCAACCTGGACTGTGATCACAACAGATGCGAGTCTTTCAGGTTGGGGAGCTGTTTGAGGATCTCTGACAGCACAAGGGGTTTGGAAATCTCAAGAGGCGAGATTTCCAATAAATATTTTAGAACTTCGTGCAATTCTCAGAGCTCTTCAGTTTTGGCCTCTGTTAAAGGGAGAACCGTTCATTTGTTTTCAGACAGACATTATCACAACAGTGGCATACGTCAATTATCAGGGTGGGACTCACAGACCCCAAGCTATGAAAGAAGTATCTTGAATACTTGTTTGGGCGGAATCCAGCTCCTGTCTAATCTCTGCGGTGCATATCCCAGGTGTAGACAATTGGGAAGCGGATTATCTCAGCCGCCAGACTTTACATCCAGGGGAGTGGTCTCTCCATCCAGATGTTTTTTCTCAGATTGTTCAGATGTGGGGTCTTCCAGAGATAGATATCATGGCCTCTCATCTAAACAAGAAACTTCCCAGATACCTGTCCAGGTCCAGGGATGTTCAGGCGGAAGCAGTGCATGTGCTGACACTTCCTTGGCGTTATCATCCTGCTTACATCTTCCCGCCTCTAGTTCTCCTTCCAAGAGTGATTTCCATAATCATCATGGAACAATCATTTGTGTTGCTGGTAGCGCCAGCATGGCCACACAGGTTTTGGTATGCGGATCTGGTTCGGATGTCCAGTTGCCCGCCTTGGCCACTTCCGTTACGGCCAGACCTACTATCTCAAGGTCGGTTTTTCCATCAGGATCTCAAATCATTAAATTTGAAGGTATGGAAATTGAACGCTTAGTACTAAGTCATAGAGGTTTCTCTGACTCAGTGATTGATACTATGTTACAAGCTCGTAAATCAGTCTCTAGGAAGATTTATTATAGAGTTTTGAAGACTTACATTTCATGGTGTTCTTCTCATAAATTCTCCTGTCATTCTTTTAGAATTCCTAGAATTTTACAGTTTCTTCAGGATAGTTTGGATAAGGGTTTGTCTGCAAGTTCCTTGAAAGGACAAATCTCCGTTCTTTCTGTTTTATTTCACAGAAAGATTGCTATACTTCCTGATATACACTGTTTTGTACAGGCTTTAGTTCATATTAAGCTTGTCTTTAAATCAATTTCTCCTCCTTGTAGTTTTAATTTGGTTCTGAAGGCTTTACAGGCTCCTTCATTTGAGCCTATGCATTCTTTGGACATTAAACTACTTTCTTGGAAAGTGTTGTTCCTTTTGGCTATCTCTTCTGCTAGAAGAGTTTCTGCGCTATCTGCTCTTTCTTGTGAATCTCCTTTTCTGATTTTTCATCAGGATAAGGCGGTTTTGCGGACTTCATTTGAATTTTTCCTTAAGGTTGTGAATTCTAA
Organism: Bombina bombina; assembly: GCF_027579735.1. Lineage (NCBI taxonomy): Eukaryota > Metazoa > Chordata > Amphibia > Anura > Bombinatoridae > Bombina > Bombina bombina. The sequence goes on from NC_069504.1 coordinate 949,954,727, forward strand.
CAACATTAGTAGAGAAATTGTTGTCCCTTCCTTGTGTCCTAATCCTAAGAATCCTTTGGAAAGATCTTTACATTCTTTGGATGTGGTGAGAGCTTTGAAATATTATGTTGAAGCTACTAAAGATTTCAGGAAGACTTTTAGTCTATTTGTTATATTTTCTGGTCCTAGGAAAGGTCAGAAGGCCTCTGCTATTTCCTTGGCCTCTTGGTTAAAGCTTTTGATTCATCAAGCTTATTTGGAGTCGGGTCAAGCCCCGCCTCAGAGAATTATAGCTCATTCTACTAGATCAGTCTCCACTTCGTGGGCTTTTAAGAATGAAGCTTCAGTTGATCAGATTTGCAAAGCAGCGACTTGGTCCTCTTTGCATACATTTACTAAATTCTACCGTTTTTATGTATTTGCTTCTTCGGAAACAGTTTTTGGTAGAAAAGTTCTTCAGGCAGCTGTTTCATTTTGATTCTTATGCTTTTGATTTAAGTTTTTTTCTTTCAAAAATGAAAATAAACTTATTTTTTTGGGTTGTGGATTAATTTTTTTCAGCGGTATATGGCTGTTTTTATTTTTTCCCTCCCTCTCTAGTGACTCTTGAGTGGAAGACTCCACATCTTGGGTATTGATATCCCATATGTCACTAGCTCATGGACTCTTGCCAATTACATGAAAGAAAACATAATTTATGTAAGAACTTACCTGATAAATTCATTTTTCATATTGGCAAGAGTCCATGAGGCCCACCCTTTTTATGGTGGTTATGATTTTTTGTATAAAGCACAATTATTTCCAAATTTCCTTTGTTGATGCTTTCTACTCCTTTCTTTATCACCCCACTGCTTGGCTATTCGTTAAACTGAATTGTGGGTGTGGTGAGGGGTGTATTTATAGGCATTTTGAGGTTTGGGAAACTTTGCCCCTCCTGGTAGGATTGTATATCCCATATGTCACTAGCTCATGGACTCTTGCCAATATGAAAGAAATTAATTTATCAGGTAAGTTCTTACATAAATTATGTTTTTTCTCTTTTAGTTCTAAGAATCTTGCAGGTTGCCCTATTTTGAGTCTATATTCTATTTAGATTCTTAGCTTTTGTCTTAAAAGGTTTGTTTCTTTTAACAATTCTAGCTGTTTCTATATTGTCTGCTCTTTTCTGTTCACTTCCTTATCTGGATAAGGTGGTTACTTAGATTTCTTGCCTCATGATTTTTAGGCAATTCTCATTAGTTAGTTCATTCTTTTTGTCCTAATCCAAAAGATTCATGGGCAAAATTACATATGCGGTGCAAGCTTCAGCGTAACTGCTGAAACCTGCGCCACCCGTAATTTCACCTTGCACATCGGGGTATCACATATACGGCACCGGCAGTTCTTAAACTGCCGTAAGTCAGATAAAGTAGCAATGTCTAGAAATGTAAGCAAATACAAATTTTTGGAGTCGCCAGTGATTTACGGTAATTTAGAAACTGCCGGCGCCTAAGAAAATTAAAAAAAATATATCAAATCTCCTGTAAAAGTCTAACCCGCCTCACAAAAATAAAACCGCTATATCCGCTATCCCCCCATATCACAACTAATTATAAATTTATTAACCCCTAAACCGACAACCCCCCACAACGCAATATGCCTAATTCAACTATTAACCCCTAATCCCCCATTCACCCACATGATATACCTAGTAAAAGTATTAACCCCTAAATCTGCCAACCCCAACATTGCAAACTACCTAATAAATGTATTGATCCCTAATCCGCCATTAACCCACATCGCAACAAACCTTATAAATTTATTAACCCCTAATTCACCAAACCCATACAACGCAATAATCCTAATAAAACTATTAAACCCTAATCCGCCAAACCCCCACAACGCAAATAACTATTTTAATTACTAAGCCCCCTAAACTAACACCCACTAAATTAACCCCAAATTACATAAAATAATGAAATACTAAATTATAATTAAAATAAAAAATCCTAACAGTACTTAGAAAAAGAAATCTAAGATTAAATTGAAAAAATTAATCTAAAATTACCAGAAATAAAAAAGTCTAACATTGCAAAAAATAATAAACAAAATTAATCTAAATAAAAAATTAAACCTAATCCCTATGAAAATACCCCCTAATCTAATGCTAAACTACCAATACCCCTTAAAAGGGATTTTTGTAGGGCATTGCCCTAAGTTAAACAGCTCTTTTGCATTTCAAAATTTTTAAGTCCCCACTAACAGTAAAACCCACCAAACCCCCCAAAATAAATAAACCTAACACTAAAAAATCCTAAACTACCCATTGCCCCTAAAAGGACATTTGTATGGGCATTGCCCTTAAAAGGGCATTCAGCTCTTTTAAGAGTGCCCTATAAATCCCTAATCTAAAAAAAAAAAAAAGCCTAAGGCTAACCCCCAAATAGGTACTCACTGGTCCTGTTCCAGGCGGTGAAGTCTTCTTCCAAGTGGCCGACATCTTCCAAGTGGGGACCACTTTCTTCTACATCTAGGACCAAGCTGGCGTGGAGCAGAGATGAGCGTGAAGCAGGACCAGCGACCGCGGAGCCATGGAGCTTGGAGGATCCTCTTCGTACGATCGCCGCTGTACACTAAAAAGTGAATTCAAGGTACACGTTTAAATATGGCGTCCCTTGCATTCCTATTGGCTGATTTGATTCTTCAAATTCAAATCAGCCAATAGGATGAGAGCTACTTAAATCCTATTGGCTGATTTCGATGTGGGTTAATGACAGTTTAGGGGTTAATAGGTTTATTGCGTTGTGGGTTAAGGGCAGATTAGGGGTTAATAGTTTTATTAGGTTTATTGCGATGTGGGTTAATGTCGGATTAGTGGTTAATATACTTTATTAGTTATTGCGGTGGTGGTTGGCGGTTGACAGGTAGATAGATATTGCGCATGCGTTAGGCGTTATATTTTCAGCCAGTTACGGTGCTCACATTTTCAGCGCAAGGCTTGCTGCACCTGCCTATGTGTGGTGAGGTGAAAATGGAGTAAAATTTCTAAATTTTCGCCGCATAAGTCCTTGCGCTGAATATGTGATACCAATTTGCGACGTTCTATGTTAGCATACAGGAGTAAAAATTGCGGGAGACGGGTGAAATATACGCGCCGCATATGTGATACCAAAACCCAGTAAAAACCGGCGTTGGCGGCTTTTGCCGGCGACGCCGCATATGTAATCTTGCCCCTTAGGAGAAGCTTCTTGATATTTGAATGTTGTTAGGAATTTGATATTCTGTTTGCAGGCTACTCAGGATTTTTAGTTAATCCTCAATTTTTTTAGAATGAGGTTTCTGTTGGTCAAATTTGAAGGTGGCTGCTTTAATCCATTCCAGTATTGCCTAACGGGAAGTTTTTCTGCTCTAAAAGCTGAACGCTGCATGTTTGAGCGCAGTTATGGGTGCTGGTTCACCTTTCCTTTCCTTTTTTATGTTTTTTGCTTTTCTAAAGTGGCTTTTGGTAGGAAACACCTTTTAAGATATATATTTTAATTATTTTCTCCCATCCTCATTACTCGTGGACTCCACAGCTTGGGTATTGGTTTCCTAGGAGTAATGGCTTTTGGACTTTTACAACTTTTCATGAAGGTGAGAGGCCACAAGGCCCACCCATTTTTTGTTAGATTTTAAATATATCTTTTTCTCTGGTGGGAGTTTGAGTATGCACCTCCTTTTTGTTCCTTGCTTTTATACTTTCCTTCTTGGTTGGCTATACGTCAGACTGGTTTACTAGTAAGGAGGGAGGGTTTTTAAGGGCTCTTAGAGTTCTGGGAATCTTTGCCTACTTCTAGTGGCCAGGAGTATAATTCCCAGGAGTAATATACTCTAGTGTGTTTCTTTAACCTCTTAACAATCACGACGTACCCTGTATGTCGCTGGTCATTAAAGGTTTTACAGATCATAGTATTACATGTCTTGCCGTGAGTGGCAGAACCGCACTATTGTGACCTCCCTTCTAACAGCTGTTACCATCGAAAAGCATGATATCAAAATCACAAACCCCATTCAAAGACCTGTCATTATGGGGTTAAAATTGAGACATTTATGCATTATTTTAGTTTATTAATGGTAGACTAGTCTTTTCCATAAAAGGCTGTACCAATATATCTTATAATACAGATTTTTATTTATTTTATTATATGGGTACTAAGCCAGTGGTAGACAAATTGACATAACATTAGATACCAGACATACCTTTTTAGGTCACATGTATTTATAGAAGGAGAATACTCCAGATAGTTAGGGCAAGAAATAACACTGTAGATACCATGACTACCTGGCTAGACTTTTACTTGAAATTAGAGGAATAGAAATACACCAATTTTCATATAACTGCATGTAATAGAGTCTATTACATGCAGTTATATGAAAATTGGTGTATTTCTGTTAAATAGACACTACTATAAAGAAAAATATGCACAGATACTGATATAAAAATTGAGTATAACACTGTTTAAAAACTTACTTAGAAGCTCCCAGTTTAGCTATGTTGAAAATGTTATCTAAAACCCCCAATGATAGTGGTTGTATACCAAAAGAGAAGACACTTCCCCCTGCCCCTTCCTCTGTATATGAAAGACTCTATACACAAACAGGAGTAAGCTGGAGTAGGTATATTACATCCGTATACTTCTAAAACTTTGGGCTTGGTTAGGAGTTTTAAAATCAGTGCTATGTTATTTAAAAATAAAAAAAACTGTATAGGCTATATAAATGGATCATCTACAAAACATTTATGCAAATAAAAATCTAGTGTATAATTGTTTTTTACGTTTTCTAATTAGATCTATATCAACACTTTAGCTGTTTCTGACTCTTAATTTCGAGTGACATTGTGATGAATTATGTGAGGTTCATTTCTGACAAGTATCAGCAGCTGTGACAAATGTGAAATCTGTTTGTGAATGTTACAAATATAGAGATTTGCACATAAATTCTAAAAAAAAAATATATTTGCAACTTTCTTATGTGAAACCACATGATTTTAGAGAAATCATAAAACGTTTCAGAGAACGTTGAAGTACGTTTAAAGTTTTATGTTAATTTATATCTAAAAGAGGTCATTTTAATATGCCTTAAATGTTTCTTATGGTATATCCTTTGGAAAATAAATGTTTTTTTATTTTACAGGGACATTAAACACTAAATACATTTTATAACGATTACTCTCCTGTTTTAAATACAGCGCAACATTTTTAAAAATATTACAATTTACAATTTTGCTATAAAATAAACGTCTTTCTCTTGGTGTCTGCAGCTGAAACTTGCACCCTTTTCATGAGGGCATACTGAAGTAGGCTCAGGAGCATGCTTGTCTTGGGCTCTGTTACACTTGTGTGTGTAGTAATTTTTTTATGCAACATCTAGAAGGAGGTTTCAGCAAGCAGTGTTGAGTGAAATACCCACAGTTTCTCAGAGGTATTACGGGTTCAGTTCCAGACCACCACAATAAAGTGAGTATAGCAATAAAGTGAGTCACAGTGCATATCAAAGTTATATTTACACTATACTGTAGTGTATTAAGTGTGCCATACCATTATGTCTAAAAGAACAATGTACATACCTTCAGAGGCGTAACTAGAATTTACAGGGCCCAGGTGCAAGAATCTAAGAAGGGCCCTCCACCCCGCCCAAAAAAAAAAAAGTGATTTTGATACAAATGTGAATCAGATTACATGTCTGCAAAAGGAGGTACCCTGTGCCCACAGTCTGTGAGATGGCCTGACCACCTATTACTGTATATAGTGACACTGTTTAACCCACCAATACTGTATATAGTGAGTCAGTGACACAGTCTGTAATCTGCCGGTGAGATGACTGGCCTGACCCTACTCGCCCCAGTACTTTATAAAGTGACCACAGTAGTCTGTGACATGGTCCAGCCCCCCCGTACTGTATATAGAAGTACTGTATAGTGACACTGTTTACCCCCTCCCCCTTGCTGTAGTAACAAGGTCTGTAATTTGCTGGTTCCACAAACATACACACACACACACATACATGCATAAATACACGCACACACATAAACACCAATGGGTAAAAAAGAAAGACTAACCCCTGTAGTCAGATACACTAGTGAAGCAGCATGTCACACTCACATGATATCAGTGCAAGCAGTGGAAGGTCAACGTTTTTTATTTTATTATTTTTTTTTAAGCTGGGCCCCCCACCCTTGGGGGCCCATTTGCAATTGCGACCTCTGCACCCCCTGTATTTTAGCCCCTGCATACCTTGATCTTGGTAGCGTGAGTGTCAGGGAAGCCCTGCATAACTTGGATACTTTGGCTTATGAACAGTCTGTTGAGCAATTTGCCATCTGTCCTAGATCTAATTTCAAGAAGAAATCCACATATATGCCTACTTTTCTACAATACCGAATATTTCTGTGTTTGTGCAGAGTTTCTCCGAACAATTTGCGCAAATCCAGACTACTGGAGTTATCAATGACAATTTGTCATATGGTGAACGTAAAGCTCTAGATGATCTTATTAGCCATAAAGAGTTAATCATTAAACCCGCCGACAAGGGTGGGAATGTGGTTATCTTAGATCAAGAATGTTATATCTGGGAAGCTACACGTCAACTTTCAGATAGCAACCCATGCACTCCTGTGACCAACCTTGATTTCCAAAAATCTCATAATGAGCTACTATTTCTTTTAAATGATGCTAGGAGATCTAATTTGATCACTAGTCAAGAACAGAGTTTTTTATACAATGCAAAACCCAAAATCATAGATTTTACTGGATTCCTAAACTTCACAAATCAATGTTAAAACCTCCAGGCCGCCCTATCATTTCTGGGATTGGAGGCCCTACTGAAGGTGTTAGCAGACGGGATTACTGTAACTAACAATACTTTGTTGGTATTTTTGGATGTTGAATCTCTTTACTCCTCCATCCCGCATTCTGTGGGATTGAAGGCTAGCAGATCATTTTTGGAGACCAGAGGGTCTGGATATAAAAAACATACTTGATTTGTTACTAACTTACTTCAATTTGTACTTACAAATAACATCTTCTTGTTCAACGGAAAATACTATAGACAGAAGCGTGGTACTGCCATGGGGGCAACGTGTGCACCGACCTATGCATGTTTACACCTAGGATGATGGGAAAACAACATTGTGTTTGGTAAGCATGCTGCATGGGTCGATGCACACGTTGCCCTGTGGATTCGTTATGTGGATGATATACTCATTCTCTGGGAAGGAACAGAACAAGAGCTTCTCGAATTTGTATCTATCCTCAATTTGAATGATTTGAACATTTTTCTCACATGCAGTTATGATGCTAATACGATCAGTTTCTTGGATCTCCTTGTTAGCAAAAAACAAGATGCTATTATAACTGAGGTATACCATAAACCCACAGCATCCAACTGCCTTTTGTTAGGATCTAGCCATCATCCGGTAAAACTTTAAAAAGGCATTCCATATGGGCAATTTTTAAGATTGTGGAGGATTTGTACAGATGAATATACCTTTAACAAACAGGCTGTTGAGATGGCTACTAGGTTTCATGCAAGAGGATACTCCAAAAGGTGTGTCAAAAGGGCCCTTTTAAAGCTAAAAATCAGAATAGGAGGGATCTTCTATTTCAAAATAAAGAATCCAAAAACAAGAAAGATGCTACTAAGATCAGATTTATTACACAATTCAATTCCCATTGGGACAAAATTAAAACTATCCTACAACAAAACTGGCACTTGCTATCCATTGATCCTGTTCTACAGGAATATGTAGGAGATTATCCTTTCTTGTCGGCATGAAGAGCTAATAATCTTAAAGATCTCCTAGTCAAAAGTGAATTTAATCAAGTAAAGACACTAATTTGTTAGAAACATATTCCCAGAAAATGGTAGGCTGCTCCCCTTGCAATCATTGTGTTTGTTGTGAATTTGTCAAAAAAACTAAAACTTTTGAAACCAGCACTAATAAAGTTTTATAAAATTAAGTCCTTCATCAATTGTTTCACTACAGGTGTCATATACCTTCATATAGGGAATTCCGCTCACGCATAACAGAACACCGAGATGATATTAAAGATTTTAATATTGACAGCCCAATTGCAAGGCATTTTGCAATATCACAGTTCAAAAACTAATAGTCTAACATTCATTAGTATTGAATCAGTGAAAACCAGTAGGAGAGAAGGCATATCGACACTACCCTTCTCCAAAAGGAGACCAGATGGATGTATAACCTTAAAACACTGTCTCCTAATGGTGTAAATGAAAAGTTGGCGTTTGCCTCCTTCTTAATTTAACACCCTGTATGAACACGTTCTTCTTAAAATAAGCAGCTTTTTGCTTTACCCTTGGAGATATAAATTCTCTGCGAGAAAACTATTACTCCTGAATATTATATACAAAAAATTATTATGACTAATCCTTTTGTCTCAATACTTGTAAATACTATCTTATTAGGTTATTATTAGTATTATTTGTTGGTTGTTTGTTTATGTCTTAATACCTTAATCATTTTTATGTCCGGTGTATACGGTTGCAAGTTCTTGTAACTGTCATTTAAAAATTAATAGGTTTGTCCCTACCCTTGTTCGTCTGGGAGATCCCCTCCCTACCTTGCTTACCCTTTGTTGGCCTGAGAGACTGCCGCTGTGCCTGATACCTGCATGTGGATAAGTATTTCACTGACCGCTCCTTGGAATATATACTGGAGGTGTGGCCTCACATACTGTCTGGAAGTGCAGTGCTCTATGCAACACTACCCCCTTGAAGATCACCCTACCTTGAGCCGTCTTCACCCAGCCGGGCACAAGTGGACCTCCAGAGGGGCAGAAGTCTTCATCCGATCTGGGCAGAAGAGGTCCTCCAAGCGGCAGAAGCGGTCTTCATCCAGGTGGCATCTTCTATCTTCTTCCATCCAGAGCGGAGCGGGTCCATCTTGAAGACATCCGACGCTGAGCATCCTCTTCCATCCGACGGTGACTGAAGAATGAAGGTTCCTTTAAGTGACATCATCCAAAATGGCGTCCCTTCACCTCAGATTGGCTGATAGAATCCTATCAGCCAATCGGAATTAAGGTAGGAAAAATCCTATTGGTTGATGCAATCAGCCAATAGGATTGAGCTCGTATTCTATTGGGTGATTGGAACAGCCAATAGAATGCAAGCTCAATCCTATTGGCTGATTGGCTCAGCGAATAGGATTGAACTTCAATCCTATTGGCTGATTGCATCAGCCAATAGGATTTTTCCTACCTTAATTCCGAACGGCTGATAGGATTCTATCAGCCAATCTGAATTGAAGGGACGCCATATTGGATGATGTCACTTAAAGGATCCTTCATTCTTCAGTCGCCGTCGGATGGAAGAGGATGCTCCGCGTCGGATGTCTTCAAGATGGACCCGTTCCGCTCCAAATGGAAGAAGATAGAAGATGCCGCCTGGATGAAGATTTCTGCCGCTTGGAGGACCTCTTCTGCCCAGATCGGATGAAGACTTCTGCCCCTCTGGAGGTCCACTTGTGCTTGGCTGGGTGAAGACGGCTCAAGGTAGGGTGATCTTCAAAGGGGTAGTGTTAGGTTTTTTTAAGGGGGGATTGGGTGGGTTTTAGAGTAGGGTTCGGTGTGTGGGTGGTGGGTTTTAATGTTGGGGGGGTATTGTATTTATTTTCCAGGTAAAAGAGCTGATTACTTTGGGGCAATGCCCCGCAAAAGGCCCTTTTAAGGGCTATTTGTAATTTAGTATAGGGTAGGGAATTTTATTATTTTGGGGGGATTTTTTATTTTATTAGGGGGATTAGATTAAGTGTAATTTGTTAAAAAATTGTAATTCTTTTTTTATTTTCTGTAATTTAGTGTTTGTTTGTTTTTGTACTTTAGTTTATTTTATTTAATTGTATTTAATTGTAGGTAGTTTATGTAATTAATTTAATGATAGTGTAGTGTTAGGTTTAATTGTAATTTAGGTTAGGATATATTTTACAGGTAAATTTGTACTTTTTTTTAACTAGGAAGTTATTAAATAGTTAATAACTATTGTACCTAGTTAAAATAAATACAAAGTTGCCTGTAAAATAAATATAAGCCCTAAGCTAGATACAATGTAACTATTGGTTATATTGTAGCTAGCTTAGGGTTTATTTTATCAGTAAGTAGTTAGTTTTAAATAGGAATAATTTATTAAATTATAGTAAATTTATTTAGATGTATTTAAATTATATTTAAGTTAGGGGGGTGTTAGGGTTAGACTCAGGTTTAGGGGTTAATAAATTTATTATAGTGGCAGTGACGTTGGCGGCGGAAGATTAGGGGTTAATAAATTTAATATAGTTGTGGCGACGTTGGGGGGGCAGATTAGGGGTTAATAAATATAATGTAGGGTTCAGCGATGTTGGGGGCAACAGATTAGGGGTTCATAAGTATAATGTAGGTGACGGCGGTGTCCGGAGCGGCAGATTAAGGGTTGTTAATATAATGTAGGTGGTGACTATGTCGGGGTCGGCAGATTAGGGGTTAATAAGTGTAAGATTAGGGGTGTTTAGACTCGGGGTTCATGTTAGGGTGTTAGATGCAGACATAACTTTTATTTCCCCATAGGAAACAATGGGGCTGCGTTAGAAGCTGAACGCTGCTTTTTTTGCAGGTGTTCGTGGAAATCGTGCACAAGCACGTTCAGCCAGCTTACCGCTACCGTAAGCAGCGCTGGTATCACAGTGAGATGTGGAGCTAAATTTTTCTCAACGCTCACTTTTCTGAGGCCAACGCCGGATTGAAGAAAACTTGTAATATCAGCGTTGGCTTAAGTGAGCGGTGAGAAAAAAAGGCTCGTTAGCACCGCACAACATTACCGACAAAAACTCATAATCTAGGCGATTATTAGTTGACTGCGTTTGTGGTGGATAGCGGTTTAGGGGTTAAAATACTTGATGCGCGTGGTTATTTTTTTTATTTTTTTTAATACTTGATGCGGGTGGTTATTTATTTATTTTTTTAATACTTGATGCGGGCGGTTAGTTTTATTTTTTTAATACTTGATGCAGGCGGTTAGTTTTTGCTTTTGTAATGCTCCGTTTGCCTTTGCTGTATCCCGGTGCATTCTGAAAATGGCAGGGTAGTGAAAGAATCCACCTTCGGTAGATTCTTTCACAACCCTGCCATTTTCGGAATCCACCATGTGAATTCTTTTGGCCTCGCACTGCCATCATTCCATTGAGGATGTGTGAGCAGCTGCCGACGGCAACGGACATTACAAACGCAATTATAGTATAGATATGGGTATATATGATGGAAAAATGGTGCCGATAGACTTGCATGACACAGAGTTACCACAAACCTTCAATTTCCAAAAAGAGCAATATCTGCGAAGCGCAATAAAGCGAAGCAAAATAAAACAAATTATGCATGTGGTTTCTTTTTATTATTATTATTAAACAGTATATCTAGATACACAGCTGTGAAATATACTTAAAGGGACACTGAACCCAATTTTTTTCTTTCATGATTCAGATAGAGCATGCAATTTTAACCAACTTTCTAATTTACTACTATTATAACATTTTCTTTATTATCTTGGTATCTTTATTTGAAAAGCAAGAATGCAAGTTTAGAAGCCGGCCCATTTTTGATGAACAACCTGGGTTGTTCTTGCTGATTGGTGGATAAATTCACCCACCAATAAACAAGTGCTGTCCAGGGTACTTAACCAAAAATTGGCTGGCTCCTTAGCTTAGATGCCTTCTTTTTCAAATAGAACAAATACAAATTGATAATAGGAGTAAATTAGAAAGTTGCTTAAAATTGCATGCTCTCTCTGAATCACAACAGAAAAAAATTGGGGTCAGTGTCCCTTTAACCAAAAGTTAGTTTTATCACAGAATGGCTAAAGCTGCAGCACTCTACAGGTCCCTTGCCATGTCGTGCCCAGAAGACTTGCACACTCTTAAGCCTACCTCAGTATGCTCTCATAGAAAAGGGCCAAATCAAAATCAAGTAGACCAAGTTATAATAAATAAATAATTAATCTGATAACAATTAAATTGGATCCTAATTAAAATATATATATACTAGTCCTGAAGCCCGTTCACATGGGCCATTTTTTGCAGTACAGCGGTCCCTCTCCTCTCTTTTGATTTCTCTCTCCCCCTTTCTTTTGCTCTCTCTCCCCCTCTCTTTTGGTCTCTTTACACCTTCTATTTTTCTCTCTCCCTCTCTTTTGCTCTCTCTCCCCCCTCTCTTTTGCTCTCTCTCTCCCCCCTCTCTTTTGCTCTCTCTCTCCCCCCTCTGTTTTGCTCTCTCTTCCCTCTCTCTTGCCCCTCTGTTTCTCTTTCCCTTCAATTTTGCTCTCTCTCCCCTCTCTTTTGCTCTCTCCCCTCTTTTGCTCTCTCACCTCTCTTTTGTGCTCTCGCCTCTTTTGCTTTTTCCCCTCTCTTTTGCTCTCTCTCACCTCTCATTTGCTCTCTCTCACCTCTCGTTTGCTCTCTCTCACCTCTCGTTTGCTCTCTCTCACCTCTCGTTTGCTCTCTCTCACCTCTCGTTTGCTCTCTCTCACCTCTCGTTTGCTCTCTCTCACCTCTTTTGCTCTCTCTCACCTCTTTTGCTCTCTCTCGCCTCTCATTTGCTCTCTCTCACCTCTCGTTTGCTCTCTCTCACCTCTCGTTTGCTCTCTCTCACCTCTCGTTTGCTCTCTCTCACCTCTCGTTTGCTCTCTCTCACCTCTCGTTTGCTCTCTCTCACCTCTCTTTTGCTCTCTCTCACCTCTCGTTTGCTCTCTCTCACCTCTCGTTTGCTCTCTCTCACCTCTCGTTTGCTCTCTCTCACCTCTCTTTTGCTCTCTCACCTCAATTTTGCTTTTTCTGTTAGGGAAACTTAATAGATAGAGGCGCCAATGGTGCAGATCAATGATGCATCTTGATAGCTCAAAGCAAGAGGTAAACACATAGTACAGGCGCATAAGCAAATCTGAAAGTGCAGAAGTGTTCAGTATATCTTGGAGCTACGCTACCTTTAGCGCACTAATCCCTGATCTTGGTATCCTGCTTATACACCTATTTGACTAGTGTGTATGTTTTGCCTGATGATCTCCTGCACCCTGGAGCTGTGTTCTGGACATTAATCAGCTAGCTGGACTGCTGCAGAAATCTAGCCTGTCTCTATGGGCATGCTTGATTGCCTTTCCTACAAGTGAGTACCCTGTGTTTACCTCTTGCTTTGAGCTATCAAGATGCATCATTGATCTGCACCATTGGCGCCTCTATCTATTGGGTTTCCCTAACAGATTGCCTTCTTCTGAATGAAGTTAGAGAGCTGCCTATTGAACACCTTCATACTACATCCCTATATATATTTTTTGGGGGGACTTTCTCTATGCTGAATACCTGGACATTCACTTACATTTATGGTCTGGTGGTAAAATTCCACTTATTGTGGTGTTTGAGACAGTTTGTTCTCATATTTTACATTACCTATTTGCATTTTTTATTTTATTTTCTTTATATTTATTTTTATTCTCATTAATTCTTTGCATATAAATATCTTGCTGTGTATGTTATATAGCGCCTCCTAGAGGATCTCAGGGATCATATGACTATATGTTTGCTTTGATATCTTCACTTCTTATTTTGCTTTTCCCCCTCTCTTTTGCTCTCTCTCACCTCTTTCTCTTTCTCTCCCCCCTCTCTTTTGATCTGTCTCCCTCGCACGCGCGTGCCCGCCACACCCGGTCCTGCTCCTGCCATGCCCAGCCCTGCCCACTCATGCCCAACCACACCCACTCCCGTCCACCATTGTCACGCCGCGGACACAGATCAGGTAGACTCAAAGGCCAGGTGTGTTTGTCCTTGCACTGTGTCTACTGTGCATGACAGCTTTGGACAAACACACTTGGCTTTTTATATTATAGGATAATTATGATTTCCATATCCTTCTAATGCTTTCACTGACAAACTTGAGTGGCCTGCAAAGAATCCTAACCTCAACCACATTGAATACCTTTGAGATTAATTGGAATGCCCATTGGAACATTTTTGTCCATCAGTGCCTGACCTCACAAATGATCTTTTTAACTGAATGGCACAATTCCCACAGACACACTCCACAGACAGAATCCCACAGACAGCTGTTATAGCCACAACTCCATATTAATGCTTATGGTTTCTGAAAGGGATGCCCAGCAAATTCCTATAGGTGTGATGGTCAGGTGTCTACATACATTTGGCCATATAGTGTGTGTGTGTGTGTGTGTATATGTATGTATGTATATATATGTATGTATATATGTATGTATATATATATATATATATATATATGTGTGTGTGTGTGTATGTATGTATGTATATATATATATATATATATATATATATATATATATATATATATATATATATATATATATATATATATATATATATATATGTATAGTAAATTAAATGTTGGCTCAGCATGATTACATTGTCAGTATATTACCCAGGGTAAATTCATATCCATATAAACATAAAACATAAGATGTATTCACTGGGTCTTTTAAATGTTTAATGTGCAATGTCATTATTTGGGGTATTTGCGGTTTTAGCAAATATAGTTTATTATGAATAGAAAGTTAATGTTATGTTTTATAGAACAAGAGAATGATGATGACATGGATTCTACATTTGACATTTGTTTTTAAATTATATCTGCGTGCAAATCTTTCACTACATTTGTATTGTTACTTTTGCTATATGTACATGTAAAACATTCCATTTTTTTTTTATTTCTGTTTCTGTTCCTGCAGTTTTTTGTAAAAAAAATTCTGTGCCTTCAAGACATCTTTTTAGTTCAACACCTCCTTTTGCTGGAAACTCTGTTGCTGACCACCTGCTGTTGTAGCATTTGTAAAATTAAAAGCTTTGCCTTAGAGCAGTGATTCTCAGCTGCAACATGAGAATATAATAGTGTGTCACAGCACCTGCATGAATAAGACATAGAGAATAGAGTGTAGACTTGATATATGAAAGACTGAAAAACAGAACAAAACAGATACAGTATGCAGAATAGAAAATATATCTAACTATCAAAATATAAAATATCTCACACCTTGGGGTATAGAAAAAGTCCCCACTAGTCTGACAGGGTTGTTTTCATACACTTCCTTATCTGGCTCAAACAAACAAACTCAACATGAGAGGAGCTTGTCATGTGGATTGTAGATGCAGCAGCGAGTCAAGGCAGTTCAAGATTTATTTTTGGGTAGGTGAAAAACAAAGGAGCCTCTCTGAATTGGTTGGTTTTTAAAGAGTGTCTGAAGATATACAAGGTTGTAGGCAGTCTGAGAGAATTGGCTAGAGCAGTGCTTTTCATGTTAGTGACACACTTTTTAGACCTACATCATAACGCGACACAGTAATTCAGTTGTACTAGCAAACAAGAGGTTAAACTAACTTGTTTTAAGAGACACGGACACATACATAAATTATATAATAACGAAATGTATTTATAAGTAGCAGTATGTATGTGCAAGAATTAAAAAAAGTGTAATAACACCAATAGCTACTTACTATTTTAATGGGTTGTATGAGGTTGATGGGATGAACACAGTTTCTGAATATTTGGTGAAATATTAGATAAAGAAACTCGCATTTCATCATCAAGCATTTTTAAGCTTCCCCTTCCGATCCATATATCAAGAGCAGGATCAGCAATGCACCACTGGGAGCTAGCTGCAAAAAAAACAAAAAAACACTTTGACTTCTGACTTCAGCTCAGCATTCAAACTGGCACCCTCTGTGAGTCAGACTGACTACTACCCACTCTGCAAACACACTGCTGTCCCACTCACTGACTACACATGCAGTCACAAGTTGATTGAGGAGACTACATGTGCAGTCAAGAGCCAAAGTGCCGCCAATGGGAATAGTTTCAGTTTCCGCTGAGCTGCACCAATAGTTTAAGACGATATGTGACCGACCCACTAGTTATCAATCACGTGTTAACCATGTGATATGCATAGCAGGCAGGAAGAAAGTCACGACACACAGTTTTGAAAGCTCTGGGCTAGAGAGTTCCAGAAGACAGGAGAAGTCTTGGAGGTGAGTTAGAGAAGTAAAATTTATATGAATGGAAAGACGTAGGTTAGAGGTTGATAGAAGAGGACGGGTCGGGGAATATGTGGAGATGATAGAGAAAGTAGTTGGGAGTGAGGCTGTTGAGTAATTCATAGGTTAGGGTTAATACTTTGAATTGTATTCTATGGTGTATGGGAAGTTAGTATAGGAAATGGCAGAGAGGGGCAACTGATGTACATTGGCGACTTATGCCCAGATTACAGGTGGTGAGATCATTTTAGCACACCCGGATTAGCGCTTGTATTACAAGTTGAAAGTAAAAAGTTAGTGCGAGTGAAAGAGGCATGCTAACTTCAGGATATTGCAACCATGATAACTCCCCATAGACTTCTATGAGTCAAGCTAAAAAAAGTATTTTTATTATTGTTTGCGCTCTAACCCGACACTGCACTAGATCAACTGTGCCAAAGCCAGTGGTATGTTAGGAATACTTAAAATTTTGCAACTCATTCATGAGGAACTCTTGTTCCTGAAAGTGTGCTTATATCCGTTTTTATTATGTCTCCCTAAGGTAAAGGGGCAAGCAGACGTGGACTCCTTGCTCAGTGTGCTCAGAGGAATATGGCTGCAACTCACTAACAAGGCTGAATGAAGGCCGAAACAATCGTCTGGAGTTGCCGTGTTCCTTGTTCAGGGAGGAATTGTTTGGTATTTTGGCACCAGACTCACCGTAATTGGCAGGACCATACTGATATATTCATGGAAAGTAGTACCATTACTGTGCAAAAAAGAAGCTGCAGCCGGGTAGTAAATTGCCATAGAAAATGCTAACAAGTTATTGAGCTGGTTGTTCATTCCTGAGAGTTTATAGTACTGTGCAAAAGATTTAGGCCACCATTAGATTTGTTGTTTTCGCAATAGTATAATTATTATTATTATTATACTTTATTTATGAAGCGCCAACATATTCCGCAGCGCTGTCCATGGATACAATTCATTTAAATAAAACAATAATATAAAACTTGGTGTTAGCGATCAAAAAGGTTGAATTTTGGAAATATTGTGTAGATGGTTGCGGTAGGATGTAGAAAGTGATTGGATATGGGGGACAAAGGATAGATTTGAGTCAAGTTTAACTCCGAGGCAGCGGACTTGGGGCGATGGGTAAATGGTGTGATGCGGTCAACAGGGATAGAGAAGTCACAAGTTGGTGTAGACTAGAGTTTGAGGAAGGGATAAGAAGGCGCTCAGTCTTGGACATGTTAATCTTTAGGTGGTGAGAGGCCATCCAGGAAGGAATACCAGATAAGCAGTCACTTACATGAGAAAGGACAGAGGGAGAGCAGGGGTGGAGAGGTAGATCTGGGTGTCGTCGGCATAGAGGTGATATTTGAAACCATAACTGTTGATAAGTTTACCCAGCGAAGAAGTATAAATGGAGAAAGTAGAGTACCCAGAACAGATCCTTGAGGTACTCCAACACACAGAAACATTGGAGAGGAGTTGTTGCCAGCAAATGACACAGAAAAAGACCTGTGAGAAAGATAGGAGTGAATCCAGGAAGGAGCAGTGTCACAGAGGCCAAAAGAGCTAAGGGTCTGTAGGAGGAGGGGGTGGTCAACTGTGTCGAAGGCAGCTGAGAGGTCTAGTAACATGAGTATAGAGTAGTGGCCAATATGTTTTAGCAGAGAGAAGATCGTTAATAACCTTGGTAAGGGCAGTCTCAGTTAAGTGTTTGGGGCGGAATCTGGAATACAGGGGGTCAAGCAAGGAGTTGGCGGGCAGGAAGTGGGTTAGGTGATTGTAAACTAGTTTCTTTCATGTAATTGGCAAGAGTCCATGAGCTAGTAACGTATGGGCTATACAATCCTACCAGGAGGGGCAAAGTTTCCCAAACCTCAACATGCCTATAAATACATCCATCACCACACCCACAATTCAGTTTTACAAACTTTGCCTACTATGGAGGTGGTGAAGTAAGTTTGTGCTAAGATTTCTACGTTGATATGCGCTTCTTAGCATTTTTATGCCCGATTCCTCTCAGAGTACAGTGAATGTCAGAGGGATGTGAAGGGAGTATCACCTATTGAATGCAATGTTTTTCCTTGTGGGAAATCTATTTCATAGGTTCTCTGTTATCGGTCATAGAGATTCATCTCCTACCTCCCTTTTCAGATTGACGATATACTCTCATATTCCATTACCTCTACCGATAACTGTTTCAGTACTGGTTTGGCTATCTGCTATATGTGGATGGGTGTCTTTCGGTAAGTATGTTTTTCATTACTTAAGACACACTCAGCTATGGTCTGGCACTTTATGTATCAATATAAAGTTCTAAATATATGTATTATACTTATATTTGCCATGAGTCAGGTTTATGTATATTTCCTTTTGCAGACTATTAAGTTTCATATTTGGGAAAACATATTTAGGAAAATATTTTTCTTACCCTTTTTTTCAAATTGACTGTTTTTTCATTAAATTTTCGCGGGCAAAATTAGGCTCGCGAGGCGCAAAAATGCTGATGTTTATTGCGTCATTCTTGGCGTGAGAATTTTTTTGGCGTGATGGTGTTGTTAGCGCCAAAAATTTTTATTTTGCGTTGTGCGTCATACTTGACGCCAAATAATTTTATTATTTAAAACCCCATTCCTATGTGCCTCTTGCCTTTTTCTATGTCAGAGGGCTATGCTGTTTGCATTTTTTTCCCATTCCTGAAACTGCCATATAAGGAAATTGATCATTTTGCTTTATATGTTGTTTTTTACTCTTACATTTGCAAGATGTCTCAATCTGATCCTGTCTCAGAAACCACTGTTGGAACCCTGCTGCCTGATAACAGTTCTTCCACAGCTAAGTGCATCTGTTGTAAATTTGTGGAGATTATATCTCTAGCTGTGGTATGTAATAGTTTTCATGATAAGCTTTTACATGCAGAAAATGTATCCATCAGTAATAGTACAATAGAGGGACAGTACCGGATTCTGGCACTCATTAATCCCAGGTGTATCGCTGGTCTGAAAGGACCCAAGCCGATTTTGCCATATGGTAGTGGAGAGTAAGAAAGGTGATATTCACCGTGATTTTAGGCTGCCGCCCGTAGGAAGTGGGTGTGTATTCTCCAAAAGACACCCAAAACAGGATACGGCTGAAATACAAAAAAGAGACAGGCGCAGCCCGACTCAAGAGTAATATTTTTTATTATGTAAGAGCACACACACATAGATGGCAACTTACAAGACAAAAGAATTAAAATGGCACATCAATATCGCTGCATCACTGTGTTGCACCCAGGGAGCAGATAGAATCCAGAGAGCCCAGGTACTAAGCGAATCCACCTACTCAGTCAAAGTGTTTGGGGATAGCAGCTGTAGCCAGTCAATGGAAAAGCACCGGACTGATGCAGAAATACTGTGTGATGATTTACAAAGTTCTCTACGTGCGTTTCATCTGAAAACCGTCAGACTTTTTCAAGAGATTCAATGATAGTGTATCATTGAATCTCTTGAAAAAGTCTGACGGTATTCAGATGAAACGCGCATAGAGAACTTTTTAAATCATCGCACAATATTTCTGCATCGGCCGAATGCTTTTTCATTGACTGGCTACAGCTGCTATCCCCAAACACTTTGACTGAGGAGGTGGATTCGCTTAGTACCTGGGCTCTCTGGATTCTATCTGCTCCCTGGGTGCAACACAGTGATGCAGTGATATTGATGTGCCATTTTAATTCTTTTGTCTTGTAAGTTGCCATCTATGTGTGTGTGCGCTTACATAATAAGCATTATTATTCTTTTTTGTATTTCCGTAATAGTACAATGCCTGTTGTTCCTTCAACATCTAATGTACATACTATCCCTGTGAATATAAAAGATTTTGCTGCTGATGCGATTCAGAAGGCTTTGTCTGCTAATCCCGCCTTCTAATAAACATAAAAGGTCTTTTAAAACTTCTCATAAAGTTGATGAAATTTCAAATGACCGACAACATACTGAATTATCCTCCTCTGATGAGGAGCTATCAGATTCAGAAGATCCTACCTCAGATATTGACATGGACAAATCTACTTATTTAATTAAAATGGAGTATATTTGTTCCTTGTTAAGAGGTGTTGATTACATTGGATATTGAGGAAACTAGTCCTCTTGATATTAAAACGTGTAAACGTTTAAACTATGTTTATAAACCTCCTGTGGTTACTCCAGAGGTTTTTCCATTCCCTGATGCTATTTCTGATATGATTCTAAGGAATGGAATAGGCCTGGTACTTCTTTTAGCCCTTCTTCAAGGTTTAAAAAATTGTATCCTTTGCCAGCAGTTAGTTTGGAGTTTTGGGAAAAGATCCCCAGAGTTGATGGGGCTATTTCTTCTCTTGCCAAACGTACTACTATTCCTATGGAAGATAGTACTTCCTTTAAGGACCCTTTAGATAGAAAACTTGAATCTTATCTAAGGAAAGCTTATTTATATTCTGGTCTGTTTGGTATAAGGTGAGGAAGCGGGCCTCTCGTCTTTTGGCAAGTGTGATGATGCTAATGTCCACGTAGACCTGAAGGTTATGTCCTTCTAGTGAGAGAGAGTGTTTTTTTCCAGGGAGCTGCTATTATTTTTTCTTTGTAGCTGTAATTTTGGCATTTCAAAATTGCATCCATAGGTAAAGTAGACTCAGGAGTTCTCGGCCTGAGAGCCCTGTGTGCTCTATCTAGAGTTCTAGTGCGATCTGTGGGAATTTTCAAAAGATTAGTAAACTGTATCCTTAGATAGTCTTGGATTTGGTTAGGTAGAATATTTTAGGGTACTCTTCTGATCCACAGGTTTTGCCTTCTTCCCTTGTTATCTAGATTTTCAACCTGGTGTTGGAGTGTAGCTATGAGAGCACCTTGTTGTTTTAACTGTGCTGTTAAGGAATCCTGGTCAGTGACCATGTTATCAGAGTGTTTATCTAGATATAATAATCTTTGGCCTAATGCAGTTAGGTCTTGCTTAACTTCAGCTAGCCCGTCCTTGATTAACTGGCTTACCTGCTTTAAAGTTGCAAAATCTGACTGTTGGTAGGAATCTCAGATCTGCTTTGGTGACTGGACTGTCTCCATCCATTTCACAAAATAGAGGCCTCCTCAACTGTGTACAGAGGGAAAAGAGGTTGGTTTTTGTCAGACTGTTTACCAGCTTTTTCAGATTTTGCCGGAAATTTAGAGGCCAATGTCGAAGTTGCCAGGATCTGAATTAAAATACGGTATATAGAAAAAGTAGTTTTAAGGTAATGCTCTGTAAAAGTGTTTCCATTTTATGTAGCGTCTATGATATATACATTACGTATTTATAGTTATTACTGCAGCAATACAATTGCAATTCTTCAAGATATAGTTAGACGTGCAATAATAAAAAAATTGTTTTGTTTTGTTTTCATTAGTTAAATAAATAATTTCGTTTCAGGAAATTAGTTTAGTTAAGTTTTAAAAAAAAATTGTTTCTTTCATGTAATTAGCAAGAGTCCATGAGCTAGTGACGTATGGGATATACATTCCTACCAGGAGGGGCAAAGTTTCCCAAACCTTAAAATGCCTATAAATACACCCCTCACCACACCCACAATTCAGTTTTACAAACTTTGCCTCCTATGGAGGTGGTGAAGTAAGTTTGTGCTAGATTCTACGTTGATATGCGCTCCGCAGCAGGTTGGAGCCCGGTTTTCCTCTCAGCGTGCAGTGAATGTCAGAGGGATGTGAGGAGAGTATTGCCTATTTGAATGCAATGATCTCCTTCTACGGGGTCTATTTCAGGTTCTCTGTTATCGGTCGTAGAGATTCATCTCTTACCTCCCTTTTCAGATCGACGATATACTCTTATATATATATACCATTACCTCTGCTGATTTTCGTTTCAGTACTGGTTTGGCTTTCTACAACATGTAGATGAGTGTCCTGGGGTAAGTAAGTAAGCTTATTTTCTGTGACACTCTAAGCTATGGTTAGGCACTTTTTTTATAAAGTTCTAAATATATGTATTCAAACATTTATTTGCCTTGACTCAGGATGTTCAACATTCCTTATTTTCAGACAGTCAGTTTCATACTTGGGATAAATGCATTTGTTTCAAACATTTTTTCTTACCTTAAAAAATTTGACTTTTTCCCTGTGGGCTGTTAGGCTCGCGGGGGCTGAAAATGCTTCATTTTATTGCGTCATTCTTGGCGCTGACTTTTTTGGGGCAAAAAATTTTTTCTGTTTCCGGCGTCATACGTGTCGCCGGAAGTTGCGTCATTTTTTGACGTTTTTTTCCGTCAAAAATGTCGGCGTTCCGGATGTGGCGTCATTTTTGGCGCCAAAAGCATTTAGGCGCCAAATAATGTGGGCGTCTTTTTTGGCGCTAAAAAATATGGGCGTCATTTTTGTCTCCACATTATTTAAGTCTCATTATTTATTGCTTCTGGTTGCTAGAAGCTTGTTCACTGGCATTTTTTTCCCATTCCTGAAACTGTCATTTAAGGAATTTGATCAATTTTGCTTTATATGTTGTTTTTTCTATTACATATTGCAAGATTTTCCACGTTGCAACTGAGTCAGAAGATACTTCAGGAAAATCGCTGCCCAGTGCTGGAGCTACCAAGCTAAGTGTATCTGCTATAAACTTTTGGTATCTGTTTCTCCAGCTGTTGTTTGTATTCTATTGCATGTCATGACAAACTTATTAATGCAGATAAAATTTCCTTTAGTACTGTTACATTACCTGTTGCTGTTCCGTCAACATCTAATTTTCAGAGTGTTCCTGATAATATAAGAGATTTTATTTTTTAAATCCATTAAGAAGGCTATGTCTGTTATTTCTCCTTCTAGTATACATAAAAGTCTTTTAAAACTTCTCTTCTTTGCAGATGAATTTTTAAATGAACATCATCATTCTGATACTGATAATGGTTCTTCTGGTTCAGAGGTTTCTGTCTCAGAGGTTGATGCTGATAAATCTTTGTATTTGTTCAAGATGGAATTTATTCGTTCTTTACTTAAAGAAGTATTAATTGCATTAGAAATAGAGGATTCTGGTCCTCTTGATACTAAATCTAAACGTTTAAATAAGGTTTTTAAATCTCCTGTAGTTGTTCCAGAAGTATTTTTTCTCCCTGATGCTATTTCTGAAGTAATTTCCAGGGAATGGAATAATTTGGGTAATTCATTTACTCCTTCTAAACGTTTAAACAATTATATCCTGTGCCATCTGACAGATTAGAGTTTTGGGACAAAATCTCTAAGGTTAATGGGGCTGTCTCTACTCCTGCTAAACGTACTACTATTCCTATGGCAGATAGTACTTCATTTAAGGATCCTTTAGATAGTAATTGTATCCTTTCTAAGAAAAGCTTACTTATGTTCAGGTAATCTTCTTAGACCTGCTATATTTTTAGCGGATGTTACTGCAGCTTCAACTTTTTGGTTAGAAGCTTTAGCGCAACAAGTAACAGATCATAATTTTATAGCATTATTATTATTCTATAACATGCTAATAATTTTATTTGTGATACCATCTTTTGATATCATTAGAGTTGATGTCAGGTATATGTCTCTAGCTATTTTAGCTAGAAAAGCTTTATGGCTTAAAACTTGGAATGCTGATATGTCTTCTAAGTCAACTTGCTTTCCCTTTCTTTCCAGGGTAATAAATTATTTGATTTTCAGTTGGATTCTATTATCTCAACTGTTACTGGAGGGAAGGGAACTTTTTTACCAAAGGATAAAAAATCTAAGGTAAATTTAGGTCTAATAATCATTTTTCGTTCCTTTCCTCACAACAAGGAACAAAAGCCTGGTTCTTCATCCTCAGGAGCGGTATCAGTTTGGAAACCTTTTCCAGTTTGGAATATATCCAAGCCTTATAGAAACCTATAGCCAGCTCCTAAGTACCCATGAAGGTGCGGCCCTCATTCCAGCTCAGCTGGTATGGGGCAGTTTATGTTTTCTTCAAGGAAATTTGGATCAATTCCGTTCACAATCTCTGGTTTCAGATCTAGAGTTGGCTGGAGTAATTATGCCAGTTCCAGTTCTGGAACAGGGGCTGGGGTTTTATTCTATCTCTTCATTGTACCAAAGAAGGTCAATTCCTTCAGACCAGTTCCGGATCTATCTATATTGAATCGTTATGTAAGGATACCAACATTCAAGATGGTAACTGTAGGACTATCCTACCTTTTGTTTAGCAAGGGCATTATATGTCTACAATAGATTTACAGGATGTATATCTGCATATTCCGATTCATCCAGATCACTTTTAGTTTCTGAGATTCTCTTTTTAGACAAGCATTACCAGTTTTTGTGGCTCTACCGTTTGGCCTAGCGTCAGCTCCAAGAATTTTTTTCAAAGGTTCTCAGTGCCCTTCTGTCTGTAATCAGAGAACAGGGGTTTGGTATTTCCTTATTTGGACGATATCTTGGTACTTGCTCAGTCTTCACATTTTCGCAGAATCTCATACGAATCGACTTGTGTTGTTTCTTCAAGATCATGGTTGGAGGATCAATTTACCATTCAGTTCATTGTTTCCTCAGACAAGGGTAACCTTTTTAGGTTTCCAGATAGATTCAGTGTCTATGACTCTGTCCTTGTCAGATATGAGAAATTTAACATTGATATCAGTTTGTCAAAACCTTCAGTCACAATCATTCCCTTTGGTAGCCTTATGCATGGAAATTTTAGGTCTTAGGACTGCCGCATCGGATACGATCTCCTTTGCTCGTTTTCACATGCGACCTCTTCAGCTCTGTATGCTGAACCAGTGGTGCAGGGATTACACAAAGATATCTCAATTAATATCTTTTAAACCGATTATACCACACTCTTTGACATGGTGGACAGTTCACCATCGTTTAGTTCAGGGGGCTTCTTTGTTCTTCCGACCTGGACTATAATCTCAACAGATGCAAGTCTTACAGGTTGTGGAGCTGTGTGGGGGTCTCTGACAGCATAAGGGGTTTGGGAATCTCAGGAGGTGAGATTACCGATCAGTATTTTGAACTCCGTGCAATTTTCAGAGCTCTTCAGTCTTGGCCTCTTCTGAAGAGAGAGTTGTTCATTTGTTTTCAGATAGACAATGTCACAGCTGTGGCATACATCAATCATCAAGGAGGGACTCACAGTCCTCTGGCTATGAAAGAAGTATCTCGAATTTTGGTTTGGGCGGAATCCAGCTCCTGTCTAATCTCTGCGGTTCATTTCCCAGGTATAGACAATTGGGAAGCGGATTATCTCAGTCGCCAAACGTTGCATCCAGGCGAATGGTCTCTTCACCCAGAGGTATTTCTTCAGATTATTCAAATGTGGGAACTCCCAGAAATAGATCTGATGGCTTCTCATCTAAACAAGAAACTTCCCTGGTATCTGTCCAGATCCCGGGATCCTCGGGTGGAAGCAGTGGATACATTATCACTTCCTTGGAAGTATCGTCCTGCCTATATCTTTCCGCCTCTAGTTCTTCTTCCAAGAGTATTCTCTAAGATTCTAAAGGAATGCTCGTTTGTCCTGCTGGTAGCTCCAGCATGGCCTCACAGGTTTTGGTATGCGGATCTTGTCCGGATGGCCTCTTGCCAGCTGTGGACTCTTCTGTTAAGACCAGACTTTCTGTCGCAAGTTCCTTTTTTCCATCAGGATCTCAAATCCTTAAATTTTAAGGTATGGAGTTTGAACGCTTGATTCTTGGTCAAAGAAGGTTTCTCTGACTCTGTGATTAATACTATGTGACAGGCTCGTACATCTGTATCTAGAGAGATATATTATAGAGTCTGGAAGACTTATATTTCTTAGTGTCTTTCTCATCATTTTTTCTTGGCATTCTTTTTGAATACCGAGAATTTTTTAGTTTCTTCAGGATGGTTTAGATAAAGGTTTGTCCGCAAGTTCCTTGAAAGGACAAATCTCTGCTCTTTCTGTTCTTTTTTCACAGAAGGATTGCTAATCTTCCTGATATTTCATTGTTTTGTACAAGCTTTGGTTCGTATAAAACCTGTCATTAAGTCAATTTCTCCTCCTTGGAGTTTGAATTTGGTTCTGGGGGCTTTTCAAGCTCCTCCTTTTGAACCCATGCATTCTTTGATCGTTATATTACTTTCTTGGAAAGTTTTGTTTCTTTTGGCCATCTCTTCTGCCAGAAGAGTCTCTGAATTATCTGCTCTTTCTTGTGAGTCTCCTTTTCTGATTTTTCATCAGGATGAGGCGGTGCTGCGAACTTCTTTTGAATTTTTTACCTAAGGTTGTGAATTCTAACAACCTTAGTAGAGAAATTGTGGTTCCTTCATTATGTCCTAATCCTATGAATTCTAAGGAGCAATCATTGCATTCTTTGGATGCTGTTAGAGCTTTGTATTATTATGTTTAAGCTACTAAGTCTTTCCGAAAGACTTCTAGTCTATTTGTCATCTTTTCCGGTTCTAGAAAAGGCCAGAAAGCTTCTGCCATTTCTTTGGCATCTTGGTTGAAATCTTTATTTCATCATGCCTATGTCGAGTTGGGTAAAATTCCGCCTCGAAGGATTACAGTTCATTCTACTAAGTCAGTTTCTACTTCCTGGGCATTTAGGAATGAAGCTTCGATTGATCAGATTTGCAAAGCAGCAACTTGGTCCTCTTTGCATACTTTTTCTAAATTCTACCATTTTGATGTGTTTTCTTCTTCTGAAGCAGTTTTTGGTAGAAAAGTACTTCAGGCAGTGGTTTCAGTTTGAATCTTCTGCTTATGTTTTTCATTAAACTTTATTTTGGGTGTGGATTATTTTCAGCAGGAATTGGCTGTCTTTATTTTATCCCTCCCTCTCTAGTGACTCTTGTGTGGAAAGATCCACATCTTGGGTAGTCATTATCCCATACGTCACTAGCTCATGGACTCTTGCTAATTACATGAAAGAAAACATAATTTATGTAAGAACTTACCTGATAAATTCATTTCTTTCATATTAGCAAGAGTCCATGAGGCCCGCCCTTTTTTGTGGTGGTTATGATTTTTTTGTATAAAGCACAATTATTCCAATTCCTTATTTTATATGCTTTCGCACTTTTTTCTTATCACCCCACTTCTTGGCTATTCGTTAAACTGAATTGTGGGTGTGGTGAGGGGTGTATTTATAGGCATTTTAAGGTTTGGGAAACTTTGCCCCTCCTGGTAGGAATGTATATCCCATACGTCACTAGCTCATGGACTCTTGCTAATATGAAAGAAATGAATTTATCAGGTAAGTTCTTACATAAATTATGTTTTCAGCAAAATAGGAAAGATAGCTGCTTAAATCCTGTTGGCTATTCAAATCAGCCAATAGGATTTAAGCAGCTCTCATTCCTATTGGCTGATTTAAATTTTTCAGCCAAGAGGAATGCAACAGTACCTCGAAATAAAAGGGGTACCTTGCGTTGAATCCTCAGTGTGCAGCAGACGATTGCATGAAGAGAACCTCCACGATGGACCAATGGACCTCCGCTGGGATGAAGATAGAAGATGCTGGTCCCGCAATGGATACAGATGGAGCCGTCTGGATGAAGATGCTTTGCAACTGGGATGAAGATCTTTCGCCAGACTTTAGTAACTGTGAGTACTGATTTTGGGGTTAGTATTTTTTTAGTTTTTGGGGGGTGTTTTTTTTTTTTTTAGGTTAGTGCTTTTTCATTTGAATGGGCTTGTAAAAGAGCTGAATGCCCTTTTAAGGGCAATGTCTATATAAATGCTTTTTTCAGGGCAATGGGTATTTAGTTTTTTTTTTTATTTTGTGGGGTTGGGGGGTGGGGTGAGGGTTTGTAATGTTAGGGGTGTTTATTTTTATTTGTTTGCAAAAGAGCTGTTAACTTTAGCACAATGCCCTACAAAAGGCCCTTTTAAGGGCCCTTGGTAGTTTATTATAGATTAGGGTTTTTTATTTTGGGGTGTTCTGTTTTTTTTTTAATGGGGTATTAGAATAGCAATAATTTGTATTATTTTGGATAATTTCGTTTGTTATTTTTGTAATAGTAGTTTTTTTATTTTTTGTAATTTTAGTGTTTATTATTTTTTGAAATTGTAGTTTTAATTTTTTAGTAATCTTAGTTTTTTTATTTTTAGTAATCTTCAAATTGTATTTTTAGTAATGTTACGCCTAGATTTAGAGTACTGCGTTAGCCGTCAAAATCAGCGTTGGGGGGCCCTAACCCTGGTTTTGGGCTACCGCTGGTATTTAGAGTCGTGTAGGTAAGGGTCTAACGCTTTCCAGCCGCGACTTTTCCATACCGCAGATCCCCCTACGCCATTTGCATAGCCTATCTTTTCAATGGGATCTTTCTAACGCTGGTATTTAGAGTCTTGGCTGAAGTGAGTGTTAGAAATCTAATGACAAAACTCCAGCCACAGAGAAAAGCCAGGAGTTAAGAGCTTTCTGGGCTAACGCCGGTTCATAAAGCTCTTAACTACTGTGCTCTAAAGTACACTAACACCCATAAACTACCTATGTACCCCTAAACTGAGGCCCCCCCACATCGCCGTCACTCTATTAATTTTTTTTAACCCCTAATCTTCCGACCGCAAACCTCCGCCACCTACTTTATCCCTATGTACCGCCAAACCCTATATTATATTTATTAACCCCTAATCTGCCCCCCACAACGTCGCCGCCACCTACCTACAATAATTAACCCCTAATCTGCCGACTGGACCTCACTGCTACTATAATAAATGTATTAACCCCTAATCCGCCTCACTCCCGCCTCAAAAACCCTATAATAAATAGTATTAACCCCTAATCTGCCCTCCCTAACATCTCCGACACCTAACTTCAATTATTAACCCCTAACTCTAACCCTAACCCTAACACCCCCCTAAGTTAAATATAATTTAAATCTAACGAAATAAATTAAATCTTATTAAATAAATTATTCCTATTTAAAGCTAAATACTTACCTGTAAAATAAACCCTAATATAGCTACAATATAAATAATAATTATATTGTAGCTATTTTAGGATTTATATTTATTTTACAGGCAACTTTGTATTTATTTTAACCAGGTACAATAGCTATTAAATAGTTAATAACTATTTAATATCTACCTAGTTAAAATAATTACAAAATTACCTGTAAAATAAATCCTAACCTAAGTTACAATTAAACCTAACACTACACTATCAATAAATAAATTGCATACAAATACCTACAAATAAATACAATTAAATAAACTAACTAAAGTACAAAAAATAAAAAAATAATTTACAAACATTAGAAAAATATTACAACAATTTTAAGCTAATCTACTACTCTAAGCCCCCTAATAAAATAACAAAGCCCCCCAAAATAAAAAAAATGCCCTACCCTATTCTAAAATTAAAATACAAAAGCTCTTTTACCTTACCAGCCCTTAAAAGGGCCTTTTGCGGGGCATGCCCCAAAGAAAACAGCTCTTTTGCCTGTAAAAAAAAACATACAATACCCCCCCCAACATTATAAGCCACCACCCACATACCCCTAATCTAACCCAAACCCCACTTAAATAAACCTAAAACTAAGCCCCTGAAGATCTCCGTACCTTATCTTCACCACGCCGGGTATCACCGATCCGTCCAGGCTCCGAAGTCTTCATCCAAGCCCAAGCGGGGGCTGAAGATGTCCATGATCCAGCTGAAGTCTTGGCCCAAGCGGGGGCTGAAGATGTCCATGATCTGGCTGAAGTCTTGGCCTAAGCAGGGGCTGAAGATGTCCATGATCCTGCTGAAGTCTTGGCCCAAGTGGGGGCTGAAGATGTCCATGATCCGGCTGAAGTCTTGATCCAAGCGGGAGCTGAAGAGGTCCATGATCCGGCTGAAGTCTTCTATCAAGTGGCATCTTCAATCTTCTTTCTTCCGGATCCATCTTCATCCCGCAGACGCGGGACATCCATCCTGGCCGAAGACTTCCCGACGAATGACGGTTCCTTTAAGGGACGTCATCCAAGATGGCGTCCCTCTAATTCCGATTGGCTGATAGGATTCTATCAGCCAATCGGAATTAAGGTAGGAAAATTCTGATTGGCTGATAGAATCAGCCAATCAGATTCAAGTTCAATCCGATTGGCTGATCCAATCAGCCAATCGGATTGAACTTGAATCTGATTGGGCCAAGACTTCAGCCGGATCATGGACATCTTCAGCCCCCGCTTGGGCTTGGATGAAGACTTCGGAGCCTGGATGGATCAGTGATACCCGGCGTGGTGAAGATAAGGTAGGGAGATCTTCAGGGGCTTAGTGTTAGGTTTATTTAAGGGGGGTTTGGGTTAGATTAGGGGTATGTGGGTGGTGGGTTGTAATGTTGGGGGGGGGGTATTGTATGTTTTTTTTTACAGGCAAAAGAGTTGTTTTCTTTGGGGCATGCCCCGCAAAAGGCCCTTTTAAGGGCTGGTAAGGTAAAAGAGCTTTTCTATTTTAATTTTAAAATAGGGTAGGGCATTTTTTTATTTTGGGGGGCTTTGTTATTTTATTAGGGGGCTTAGAGTAGGTGTAATTAGCTTAAAATTGTTGTAATATTTTTCTAATGTTTGTAAAAAAAAAAATATTTTTTGTAGCTTAGTTCTTTTTTTATTTTTTGTACTTTAGTTAGTTTATTTAATTGTAGATAATTGTAGGTATTTGTATGTAATTAATTTATTGATAGTGTAGTGTTAGGTTTAATTGTAACTTAGGTTAGGATTTATTTTACAGGTAATTGTGTAATTATTTTAACTAGGTAGCAATTAAATAGTTATTAACTATTTAATACCTGGTTAAAATAATTACAAAGTTGCCTGTAAAATAAATATTAATACTAAAATAGCTACAATATAATTATTATTTATATTGTAGCTATATTAGGGTTTATTTTACAGGTAAGTATTTAGCTTTAAATAGGATTAATTTATTAGTGTTCAGGTTAGAGTAGCGGCGAGGTCCGGTCGGTTAGGGGGGTTAATAATTGTAGGTAGGTAGCAGCGACATTGGGGGGGGGCAGATTAGGGGTTAATAAATATAATATAGGGGTCGGTGGTGTTAGGGGCAGCAGATTAGGGGTACATAGGGATAATGTAGGTTGCGGCGGTGTACGGAGCGGCAGATTAGGGGTTAATAATAATATGCAGGGGTCAGCGATAGCGGGGGCGGCAGATTAGGGGTTAATAAGTGTAAGGTTAGAGGTGTTTAGACTCAGGGTACATGTTAGGGTGTTAGGTGCAGACTTAGAAAGTGTTTCCCCATAGGAAACAATGGGGCTGCGTTAGGAGCTGAACGCTGCTTTTTTGCAGGTGTTAGGTTTTTTTTCAGCTCAAACTGCCCCATTGTTTCCTATGGGGAAATCGTGCACAAGCACGTTTTTGAAGCTGGCCGCCTCCGTAAGCACCGCTGGTATTGAGAGTTGCAGTGTCGGTAAATTATGCTCTACGCTCCCTTTTGGAGCCTAACGCAGCCATTCTGTGAACTCTAAATACCAGCTGTATTTAAAAGGTGCGGGGAAAAAAAAGCATGCATAGCTAATGCACCCCTTTGGCCGCAAAACTCTAAATCTAGCCATTAGGTTTTATTAGTTTAAGTTTAGGATTTATTTTTATTTTACAGGTAAGTTTGTATTTATTTTTAAATAGGTAGTTAGTTAATAATTTTAACTTTAATTTAGGTTTATTTTAATTATGTTAAAGTTAGGGGGTGTTAGGTTAAGGGGTTAATAGTTTAGTTTAGGTTGTTGCGATGTGGGGGCCAGCGGTTTAGGGATTAATAGGTTTAGTTAGTGTCGGCGATGTGGGGGAACTGTGGTTTAGGGGTTAATAGGTTTAGTTAGTGTCGGCGATGTTGGGGAACTATGGTTTAGGGGTTAATAGGTTTAGTTAAAGTCTGCAATGTCGGGGAACTGCGGTTTAGGGGTTAATAGGTTTAGTTAGTGTCGGCGATGTCGGGGAATGGCAGTTTAGGGGTTAATAGCTTTATTTAGTGATTTAGTTGGTGTCGGGGAACGGTGGTTTAGGGGCTAATAGCTTTATTTAGTGATTTAGTTAGTGTCGGGGAACTGTGGTTTAGATTAGAACAATGAAAAAATATGAATAATAGATCTGAAAATTTAGAAACTGATATATTAATTTTCGGAATTTTTCGGGGATTTAGTTATGGTGCTGATTCGGAAATTCAGATGCATTCGCATCTCCGAATTGGCAAAACTGTTTTCTGTAGATTTTTGCTAAATTTAAAGGGACAGTCTAGGCCAAAATAAACTCTCATGATTCAGATAGAGCATGTAATTTTAAACAATTTTCCAATTTACTTTTATCACCAATTTTGCTTTGTTCTCTTGGTATTCTTAGTTGAAAGCTTAACCTAGGAGATTCATATGCTAATTTCTTAGACCTTGAAGGCCACCTCTTTTCAAAATGCATTTTAACAGTTTTTCACCACTAGAGGGTGTTAGTTCACCTATTTCATATAGATAACACTGTGCTTGTGCACATGAAGTTATCTGGGAGCAGACACTGATTGGCTAAACTGCAAGTCTGTCAAAAGAACTGAAATAAGGGGGCAGTTTGCAGAGGCTTAGATACAAGATAATCAAAGAGGTTAAAAGTATATTATTATAACTGTGTTAGTTATATAAAACTGGGGAATGGGTAATAAAGGGATTATCTATATTTGAAAACAATAAAAATTCTGGTGTAGACTGTCCCTTTAACTAAGAACTGAATGGTAAGCAAGAAATAAGGGATAAACTTCCTATTACGTCCTACGTTCTCTGAACTAACTTATAATAAATACACAACACAACTGCTTGGGGAAAAGACCGGTCAGGGTCACGTTTATTAAATAAACATATTTAATTCTGTCTAATATTGTCCAATATTAGGCAGCTCTTTAATAACTTACAACTGAACTTGTAGCAAGTTCATTATAGCTGGTGGCTGCATCTTCTCACTAACCTAACCCCTACTGATTGACGGTCAAGGCCCCTCCGATGTTTGCAGCGTGGCACAGGGTTGTGCACGCTCATTGGCACAGAGAGAGAGATTTGTTATGGAGAGCTCTTCGGCCTGCAGCTCTTAAAGGGAGAAGAACCCCTAAGCCGGCACTTAGTGGGCGACACCTCTCCCTGTGTTCGGGCCGTCACTCTGCTCTCTCCGTGCCCGCTCCCAGGGCCTTGCCCGACCGCCACAAGAGAAAAGGAAAACTTACTCTTGCCGCCACCCATAACCAACCAAGCCCTTAAAGGGACAGTCAAGTTAAAAAAAAAACGTTCATGTTTCAAATAGGGCATGTAATTTTAAACAACTTTCCAGTTTACTTTTATCACCAATTTTGCTTTGTTCTTTTGGTATTCTTAGTTGAAAGCTAGACCTAGGAAGGCTCATATGATAATTTCTAAGCCCTTGAAGGCCGCCTCTAATCACATGCTTTGTATTTGCTTTTCACAGCAGGGGAGAACTAGTTCAGATAAAAACTTTAGGGAAAAAAAATTGTGAGCACGTGGATTGTGGCAGACACTGCACTAATTGGCTAAAATGAAAGTCAATAGATAATAAATAAAATGTCATGTGATCAGGGGGCTGTCAGAAGATGCTTAGATACAAGGTAATCACATAGGTAAAAAGTATATTATTATAACTGTGTTGGTTATGCAAAACTGGGGAATGGTTAATAAAGGGATTATCTATCTTTTAAAACGACAAAAAAATCTGGTGTTGACTGTCCCTTTAACATAACCTAAAACTATAAATTTAATTTTTTTTTTTAAATTACTGTGCATCACAACAGTCAGATGCCAACCATAGCACTGAACTTAATTACCAAACATAGATAACTTTTTTTTTTTTCTTTAAACAACCGATGACAAGGCTTTCCGTAGGTCAGCCAAAAAGATGTCCAACCCAACGTCCGTCAGGTGAACCCCATCCGGCCTTTTTGTCGGCCGTGATGGAATCATGCCTAACTACGAAGCCTCCCAAGGCCATGACCGCTTTTCCCATCTCCATGTTCACCTTCTTGCAGACGTTATATGCTGCCCTCTGAGTGAGAATATGATGCCAACGCAGTCATGTAACCACATTCGACCATCCTATCCTCACATCATGGAGCCACGCACTCAACCATTTCAAATCCGCACTCATAATCCGGATGAGGTCCAAAACAGAAATAGACCCCAAGTCATTACCCCCCAAATGCATCACAATCACTTGAGGCTTTTCCCACCTCCTATGTGCATCCTGTAAAAGTGGGGGTAGTTCATTCCAATTTAGCCCCCTGCGACCAAGCCAGTGAATGTTAGCCCTGGATGAAGCCAATCCTAGCTGCTGCCCGTCTGGGGAATGAAGCGCCCTGATAGCCGCCCAGTGGATAAAGGAATGACCAATAATCCACACACGAACCGGGGGGAACTATCTTACCTAGAACAACATGGATAGGGACAAGTGAAGTGCAGCCCTCAGGATAATACAGGCCTCCCTCAGTCCCCCCCCCCAGCTGGGAAGACACCTGAAAGCGCCCTAAATCGCGGTCCCACCCCTTCCCTACTCAGTCAAAGGGCGAATGTAACCCCTATAGCACTCTGATTTCCAGCGCCCCAACCTCTTAATGTCTGCCTGTGATGACCCGCTAGCCGCTGCGCAAGTTGCGGCCCCAATCCTAAATGAATGTGGGGCTATTCTAGACGAATCTAAGCCTATCACCGCCGCGACTTTAGTTAACACTTTGCGGAACTGAAAAGACGAAAGCGAGCTTCCGTCCTCGTGAATGAGAAATTGCCATGCGCCCATCGGCCACACTCGGCAAAACGCCTCCACACTCTGCACCTGGCAGCTTTCCGGGAATTCATGCCTCGGTAGGGGCAACCAAGCCCCTTTTCTTCCTGATTCGTTTTGGATCTCGGGACAAGCAGGAGCAGGCCATCCTCTGAAGCCCTCACATGCTCCATTTTAATTCCCCCAACATCTCCCTTCTTCGATGTGGACACCACTTCCCCTATTCTTAGATCCCCTGCGAATGCCAGCGCAAAAGCATCCCGTAACAAACAAGCCTCATAGGATGACGAGCACACTGAGCCTAATTTTCCCACCAACTGCCGCAACCTTGCCGCAGTGATCGGCTCCCTCTGGTCTTTGGAGCGTGGGGCCACTCGGCCCCACCCCTTCAAGACTTGTCTCACCAGAAAAGCATTGGTGAAGTCCGCCAGACCCAACGCCTTATTAAAAAATGACAAAGCCGCTAGCCTAATAAGAGCCGACAATCTAGACACACCCTCTTGTTTCAAGCATGCCAACCATTCAAGAACGTCTACCTGAAAAGCCTTGCGAACTAAGAAACCCTTCTGCTCACCGAATCACTCCCACGCCTTCCAGTGTGACATGTATGTTGCCCATGTCTTAGGAGCCAACTGCCAAAGAAAGGATGGGCACGTTAGACCCTCTGCTGCTGCCCTTGGAGCCACCCTCCTGAATTGATCCCATTGAAACCTAGAGAGGGCGTCCGCAATGACGTTCCCCTGGGACGTGCCGTGCCGTAAAGCGAACGTTGAGTTGCAAGCAACGCAACACCAGGTGTCTAAGGTAAGTCACCACCACTGGGGAAGCCGCTGACAGTCTGTTTATGGAGTACACCATGCTCATATTATCAGACCAAAAAAATCACTGAATAACCAGACGGTCCCCCCAGAGCTCAACTGCTACCACTATA
Source organism: Bombina bombina (assembly GCF_027579735.1). Taxonomy (NCBI): domain Eukaryota; kingdom Metazoa; phylum Chordata; class Amphibia; order Anura; family Bombinatoridae; genus Bombina; species Bombina bombina. The sequence goes on from NC_069504.1 coordinate 949,990,375, forward strand.
GGGAAGAACTCAAGTAAAGCCATATTATGGATAAGGACAGCCAAGACCCAATCTGCCAGCCACGTCTCCGCGCTCCAGTCTCCGTCAAGATAGGTGCCATACCCCCAGCCACATCAGTGAACAGATGCAAGGCCTGGTTAGAGATAGGCCCAGCCCTCCAAAGGCAAACCCCGTTAAAATGAACTAGGAACCGCTCCCACACTCTCAAGTCCCCATTCATCTGTGACGTAACCCGATGCCGCTGACCCTTCGGACCTTTCAATTGACCCTCCAGTCTGCGATTGAAGACTCTCCCCATGGGGATGGCCCTCCCCGAAAAGTTAAGGAGGCCCAACAATGATTGCAGTTCCTTAATGGTGACGCAATCCGCACCCGGCCACCGATTGAACCACCTCTAAGAGGCGTTCGACTTTATCCTTTGGAAGCCTGCATAGAGATGCCACCATGTCAATCTCTATGCCCCAAAAAGTGAGGCACATGCAAGGGCCCTGAGTTTTTTCTTCCGCAAGTGGAACCCCAAACTCGGCCATCACACCCTGCATCACCTCCATCACCCTGTTACATTCGTCTGTTCCTGAACCCCCTACCAGCAAAAAGTCATCCAGGTAATGGCCCACAGCCCCACCCCCAGATGCACTCTGCACCACCCAGTGCAGGAATGAACTGAAACATTCAAACAGGGCGCACGAAAGCGAGCAACCCATTGGCAGTCACCTGTCAACATAAGACTCACCTTCAAACTTCATTCCCATCAGCCGAAAGGAAGAAGGATGAAGCGGAAGCAATCTGAACACGGATTCTATATTTAATTTCACCATTAATGCTCCCCCACCCTTTGCCCGTACCACCCCCAGTGCCTCGTCAAAGGACTGGTAGTGCACCGAGCTAAGTTCTGGATCAATTGCGTCGTTCACCGAAGCTCCCTTGGGATAAGACAAGTGGTGTATTAACCTGAACTTGCCCTGCTCCCTTTTTGGGACCACTCCAAACAAGGAGACAACCAGATCCGGGAACGGGAGCTCCCGAAATGGGCCGATCACCCTCCCCAATGCCAATTCCTTGGCCAACTTTTCCCTTACCACGTGAGGGAATTCGTAAGCCGATTTCAGGTTACGATGAACCGTAGAACCCTCTATTGGCGAAGTTACAGGAATCCTGAAATCGTCCCTCAAACCTGACGACAAGAGGCTCGCCGCCTCCCGGTCAGGGTAATGCGCCAACCATAGCGCCATCGCCTCCACTCTAAGTGGAGTTGGGGCCTTTGCCCCCAGCGCCCCCTCTGGGATTTTGTGGGGCACTCCCGGCGTCCCTTCTTTTTACGCACTCCGAACCCGGGTGCGGACCTCTAGAAAACTTACAGATGTGGCGAAAGGAACAATCTGTCACACTGTTTGTCTTGAAATTTCCAGCATTCCCTCCCTCGCCTCTTCTGGCATGGGAGGGAACACGCGGCCCCAGGCCTGCCCCCCGTTGGTGGTGAGGTGGACCTCTCCTGACCCAGTTTGGACCACAAGTGCATGTCTTGCGTCCCAAAGTGCAATATGGGGTTTCCCACCATCTTCTTGCGGAATGCCAAATCATAATCCCGCCATGCACCCTCTTTAAACCTTGTATGGATATCCCCAATGGTGTCCTGATATTTAAAGAGATTATGCCCCTGAGTGGGCCATCTGTCAACATAAAAAGCACCCTGAAGCCCATCTGCCATTCCTTGTACGTTTTTTGGGGCCCTACCCTTTGGCCGCCCTCTCCTTAGCCCTGCAGGCCTCCGGAGACAGGTCATAGATATTTACATATCTACCTTCCTGTATTTTCTTAATGACCTTTGCCTTAAGATGCCCATACAAAGAGTGGACCAGGCACGAGTACGTATCCCTGTGCACGCCACCTTCCTCGGTGCTACCTGGCCGGGCATCAGTGCCGACGCCTCCAACACCTGTGATAAAGGAGCCCCCTCAACTACCCTTTGCGCGACCACCTTCACCTGCACCTGCGCTGCCACTAATTTCTTTATCATTCTAAACATTTGGTGCTACCCCTTGCCAACTAACCGTATTCCTGCATCACTATCAAAACCTGAGTCACTAGAGGAAGAACCCATGTTTGTGTGTGTGATTACAGTGATGGTGCACTCGCCAGACTGTGCCGTCTGCAGCGTTGTAGGGGCCTCCAAGCCTCATCTGGTCATTGTGTTCTGGCTGCTTGGTCCAGCCTGCATTCTCAGCTCACCTGCAGCAGATCCCTGCGAAAAGAAAGCAGACTGGGGAGTACTCTGAGTGGCAGTAAGGGCCCCAGGAGGGCCACAGACACTCTCTTCAGCCCCCCTCGCCACTTCCTGCACCCCTAAAGCAGATGCCACCGCTCTCCGGATCATGTCCTCACACTGCACACTAGCAGTAGAGAAACCCACACCCAAGTTCTCACTCACACTGCTTTGCTGCCTGACCAGCGCCTCCCCAGAATGGTCCAAGCCCACAGACATACTGATATTCTGACCCTCGTGCACCCTGGGACCCACCCCAGGCACACTACCAGACCAATTCAAACGACCTTCATTAGGCCTGGAACTCCCTGCATGGTAATCTCCCCTTGCAGCGATAATCCCTTCATTAGCACCTGTGTGACTACTGTGGCTCACCACCGCAACCTGCTCTTGCTGCCTGGACTCCCCCCGATCCATCCGCACTCTCTCCTGTATGTCCCGGACCGCCCCCCTACCCTCTGAGGCTGTCACGGCCACCCGGAGCCTCCCCAACTTACTAGGCCTTGATACTGGGCGACGTCTCCTACGCACGTGCCCGCGCTCCTCCCCCACTGAAGATCCGTCAGAGGTGGAGGAGTCACGTCGCGCATCATGTGCGGGGGCGTGGCCATGCCCCAACAACAAAATAGGCCCAGAGACAGCCTGCACAGCAGTACCACTGCCCCCACGTGACCCCCCAGCACCATCCTGGCCCTGAGGCACACTGGCCGGTACGATCACCGCAGCCAGAGACTGTGCCAGGGCCAGGACAGCAGCCAGAGCAGCCGGCGGAAGGGCTGGCAGCTGCTGCAACAGGGCCACTCCTTGAGGATGCTGCTCCCCCATGGCCCCTATGTTCCCTTGGGCCTGATCATGCAGACTATGGGCGGGAGGACTACCTCCAATGACAGGGGCCGCCCTTAATTCCCCCCTCAGGGCCCTAGCACTTGCTCCACCCTCAGCCCTACTGCTCCTAGGGGGCAAATCTAACTCCCTCCTCACTGCCTGCCTAGCTGCAATCGTGGGCCTAGCAGATATGTGAGTTTGGGGGGTACCACATTTTCCATATCTGATGCCTCCTTTTCCCTTCCAGGTCCCCGCCGTCGTGAGGGCTCGCCAGCCGCATCCCTGTACCACCAAGGAGGCAAGGAATTATTCCTACCACATTCCATAACGACAGAAGGCCTCAACTTGAAGAGATCCAGTACAGAAGAAAAATTCCCTTAAAGTCTGGAAGCAGGAGGCTGGATTCACTGCAACAGGACCCTATAAAGGCAAGAGGCACACCCACCCACCCACTCGCAACAATTTAACATACACACATAAGAACACTCCAGACTTCAAGTCAGCTATGCCTTAATTTTGCTACAGTCCCACTAGAGGGCCCTCCACTGCCATATTATTTGTAAAAATAGTACAATGTGCAGCACCGCTATTGCAGTGTGGCTTGGGTGCTTCACTTGTGCTACTCAACACTATTGTGGCTCTTAGAAGTTGCTTAAGGGCTGGGGCATTCATTTGCCTATTTAACATATTTAGCTTAGGGCTAGATTACAAGAGAAGCGCTATTTATTTGTTAGAATGTCACTACCGTGTTAACGTATTCCCCCATATCAGCCAATGGAGCACAAAAAGTGTAAAAAAAAAAATCTAACACCCAACAAATCATGCAAGCCTGATCGCGTTTAACCAAGTGCACTAACCTGAGATGAAATATTAATATTTTACATTCCAATTATCTTAGAAGAATATATTCTATTTATTCTTAAATACATATGTTGTTTGTTTCTTTTTTTTTTTTAAATAGAGAGATTTATGACATAGTTAAACATTTTCATATTTATGCAATATTCATATTTCATATTTTACATGTTTCAGCTACTTGACTGCAAAGGGCTCCAAAGCACTTATATATGTCTATATGTGTATACATATTTATGTGTTTATGTATATATATTTCTGTAAATAAATATATACACACATATAAATACATATGTACACACATATAAACATAAAAATAATTTTTAGTAAACAGTGTAACTGCACTTGTAAACTTATTTTTTATGTGTTTTGTGAAACTTTTTATTAGAGTGTAACAGTTAACCAGAGCTCTGAGGTTGCGCTACTTCCGACATGCACAATCAGCTGTGATAAATCCGATATCACTCATGTGCAACAGTTAGCACATCACTCATCTGGCTAATGGTGCGCTTGAACGACCACGTGGGCGAGTGGCGTGTAGGCTGCAGAGTTCTGAATTGGCATGCACTGCTGATGAACTGCAAGTTATTTTTTCTCTTGTAAAGGTGTATCCAGTCCACGGGTTCATCCATTACTTGTGGGATATTCTCCTTCCCAACAGGAAGTTGCAATAGGACACCCACAGCAGAGCTGTCTATATAGCTCCTCCCCTAACTGCCACCCCCAGTCATTCTCTTGCAACTCTCGACAAGAAAGGAAGTATCAAGAGATATGTGGTGACTTAGTGTAGTTTTTACCTTCAATCAAGAGTTTGTTATTTTTAAACGGTACCGGCGTTGTACTGTTTTACTCTCAGGCAGAAATTGGAAGAAGAATCTGCCTGGAGGTTGATGATCTTAGCGGTTTGTAACTAGTTATTTGGGGCCTAGTTTTCCACATGGCTTGTTAGATTATTCCTAGGAGTACTTTTTTAAGGCCCTCTGACATTGAGTGCATGGTGGGAGGGGCCTATTTTTGTGCACTTTATGCGCTGTTGATATTCAGAATTTAGCTTCCCTAAAGGAGTCCTCTGGCATCTAGGACCACTATAGAGGGTTTTTTTCCTGCAAAAATAGTGTTTAAGGGCAGGTAGGAGCCACAGCAGAGCTGTGGCAATGTGTTTGACTGTTTTTTAACGGTTTTACCGTTTTTCTAATCCGGTTTGGGGCCTAAGGGGTTAATCATCCATTTGCAAGTGGGCGCAATGCTGCTTTAGTCTCTTATACACACTGTAAAAATTTCGTAGAATTTACTACTTTTTAACACTGTTTTGCAATTTATGTGGTAGTTTTTTTCTCTTAAAGGCACAGTACCATTTTTGTTTAATTGCTTTTTCACATATATTAAAGTGTTTTCCAAGCTTGCTGGTCTCATTACTAGTCTGTTAAACATGTCTGACATAGAGGAAACTCCTTGTTCATTATGTTTAGAAGCCATTGTGGAACCCCCTCTTAGAATGTGTACCAAATGCACTGACCTTTCTATAAGTTATAAAGACCATATTATGGCTTTTAAAGATTTATCACCAGAGGTTTCTCAGACTGACAAAAGGGAGGTTAAACCACCTAGCTCTCCCAATGTGTCAGAACCTATATCTCCCTCGCAAGTGACGCCAAGTACATCTGGCGCGTCCAATGCGTTTACCTTACAAGAAATGGCGGCAGTTATGAATCATACCCTCACAGAGGTATTGTCCAAACTGCCAGGGTTACAAGGAAAGCGAGACAGCTCTGGGGCTAGAACAAATACAGAGATTTCTGACGCTTTAGTAGCTATGTCTGATATACCCTCACAATGTACAGAAGCCGAAGCAGGAGAGCTTCTATCTGTGGGTGACATTTCTGATTCAGGGAAGGCGTTACTTCAGTCTGACTCTGAAATGACAGCATTTAAATTTAAGCTTGAACACCTCCGCTTGTTGCTCAGGGAGGTTTTAGCAACTCTGGATGACTGTGACACCATTGTAGTCCCAGAGAAATTGTGTAAAATGGACAAATACTTTGCAGTGCCTGCTTACACTGATGTTTTTCCAATCCCTAAGAGGTTTTCAGAAATTATTACGAAGGAATGGGATAGACCAGGTGTATCGTTCTCTCCCCCTCCTGCTTTTAAAAAGATGTTTCCCATAGATGCCGCTACACGGGACTCGTGGCAGACGGTCCCTAAGGTGGAGGGAGCAGTCTCTACCCTAGCTAAGTGTACAACTATCCCCGTCGAGGACAGTTGTGCTTTCCTAGATCCAATGGATAAAAAATTAGAGGGTTTCCTTAAGAAAATCTTTATACAACAAGGTTTTATTCTCCAGCCTCTTGCATGCATTGCCCCAGTCACTGCTGCAGTGGCTTTCTGGTTCGAGTCTCTTGAGGAGGCTCTACAGGTGGAGACCCCGTTGGATGATATCCTAGACAGGCTTGAAGCTCTTAAGTTAGCCAATTCATTTATTTCTGATGCCATTTTTCATTTAACAAAGCTAACGGCTAAGAATTCAGGTTTTGCCATTCAGGTGCGTAGGGCGCTATGGCTTAAGTCCTGGTCAGCTGACGTTAATTCAAAGTCTAAGCTTCTCAACATCCCCTTCAAAGGGCAGACCCTATTCGGGCCTGGACTGAAGGAGATCATTTCTGATATTACTGGAGGAAAAGGCCACGCCCTTCCCCAGGATAGGTCCAACAAATTAAGGACCAAACAGACTAATTTTCATTCCTTTCGAAACTTCAAGAGTGGCGCAGCTTCAACTTCCTCTACTGCAAAACAAGAGGGAACTTTTGCCCAGTCCAAGCCAGTCTGGAGACCTAACCAGGCTTGGAACAAGGGTAAGAAGGCCAAAAAAACCTGCTGCTGCCTCTAAGACAGCATGAAGGAGTAGCCCCGGTCCGGGACCGGATCTAGTTGGTTGCAGACTTTCTCTCTTTGCCCAGGCTTGGGCAAGAGACGTCCAGGATCCCTGGGCTCTGGAGATTGTTTCCCAGGGATATCTTCTGGATTTCAAAGCCTCATCTCCAAAGGGGAGATTTCATCTCTCACAATTATCTGCAAACCAGATAAAGAGAGAGGCATTCTTACGTTGCGTTCAGGACCTTCTGGTTATGGGAGTGATCCACCCAGTTCCAAGGGAGGAACAGGGGCAGGGATTCTATTCAAATCTGTTTATAGTTCCTAAAAAAGAGGAAACTTTCAGACCAATCTTGGATCTCAAGATTCTAAACAAATTTCTCAGGGTCCCATCCTTCAAGATGGAGACTATTCGAACCATCCTAGCGATGATCCAGGAGGGTCAATATATGACTACCGTGGACTTAAAGGATGCTTATCTCCACATTCCGATACACAGAGATCATCATCGGTTTCTCAGGTTTGCCTTCCTAGACAGGCGTTACCAGTTTGTGGCTCTTCCCTTCGGGTTAGCCACGGCACAAAGAATCTTTACGAAGGTTTTAGGGTCCCTACTGGCGGTTCTAAGGCTACGAGGCGGTGGCTCCTTACCTAGATGACATTCTGATACAGGAGTCGACTTTTCAAATCGCCAAGTCCCATATGGACATTGTTCTGGCATTCCTGAGGTCTCACGGGTGGAAGGTGAACGAAGAAAAGAGTTCTCTCTCACCTCTCACAAGAGTTTCCTTCCTAGGAACTCTGATAGATTCAGTAGAAATGAAGATTTTTCTGACAGAGGTCAGGTTGTCAAAGCTTCCTGCGTGCTCTTTATTCCACTTCTCAGCCGTCAGTGGCTCAGTGTATGGAAGTAATTGGCTTAATGGTAGCGGCAATAGACATAGTTCCGTTTGCCCGCCTACATCTCAGACCACTGCAACTTTGCATGCTCAATCAGTGGAATGGGGATTACACAGATTTGTCCACTCTGCTAAATCTGGATCAAGAGACCAGGGATTCTCTTCTCTGGTGGCTATCTTGGGTCCATTTGTCCAGGGGAATGAGTTTCCGCAGGCCAGAATGGACTATAGTGACGACAGATGCCAGCCTTCTGGGCTGGGGCTCAGTCTGGAACTCCCTGAAGGCTCAGGGTTTGTGGACTCAGGAGGAAACCCTCCTTCCAATAAACATTCTGGAACTAAGAGTGATATTCAATGCTCTTCAGGCTTGGCCTCAGCTAGCTGCGGTCAGGTTCATCAGATTTCAGTTGGACAACATCACGACTGTAGCCTATGTCAACCATCAGGGGGAACAAGGAGCCCCCTGGCAATGTTGGAGGTTTCAAAGATAATTCTATGGGCAGGGGTTCACTCTTGCCATCTCTCAGCTATCCATATCCCAGGAGTAGAGAACTGGGAGGCAGATTTCTTAAGTTGTCAGACTTTTCATCCGGGGGAGTGGGAGCTCCATCCGGAGGTATTTGCCCAGTTGATTCAACTATGGGGCAAACCAGAACTGGATCTCATGGCGTCTCGTCAGAATGCCAAGCTTCCTCGTTACGGGTCCAGGTCCAGGTCCAGGGATCCCAAGGCAGCGCTGATAGATGCTCTAGCAGCGCCCTGGTCCTTCAGCCTGGCTTATGTGTTTCCACCGTTTCCTCTGCTCCCTCGTCTGATTGCCAAGATCAAGCAGGAGAGAGCTTCGGCGATTTTGATAGCTCCTGCGTGGCCATGCAGGACTTGGTATGCAGATCTGGTGGACATGTCATCCTTTCCACCATGGACTCTGCTGCTAAGGCAGGACCTTCTACTTCAGGGTCCTTTCAGACATCCAAATCTAATATCTCTGCGTCTGACTGCTTGGAGATTGAACGCTTGATTCTATCAAAGCGTGGTTTTTCCGAATCGGTCATTGATACCTTAATTCAGGCTCGAAAGCCTGTCACCAGGAAAATCTATCATAAGATATGGTGTAAATATCTTCATTGGTGTGAATCCAAGGGTTACTCATGGAGTAAAGTCAGGATTCCTAGAATCTTATCCTTTCTCCAAGAAGGATTGGAGAAGGGATTGTCAGCTAGTTCCTTAAAGGGACAGATTTCTGCTCTGTCTATTCTTTTGCACAAACGTCTGGCTGAGGTTCCAGACATTCAGGCGTTTTGTCAGGCTTTAGTTAGAATCAAGCCTGTGTTTAAACCTGTTGCTCCGCCATGGAGTTTAAATTTAGTTCTTAAAGTTCTTCAAGGGGTTCCGTTTGAACCTTTGCATTCCATAGATATTAAACTTTTATCTTGGAAAGTTCTGTTTTTAGTAGCTATCTCCTCGGCTCGAAGAGTTTCGGAGATATCTGCTTTACAGTGTGATTCCCCTTATCTGATTTTTCCATGCAGATAAGGTAGTTTTGCGTACCAAACCTGGGTTTCTTCCTAAGGTAGTATCTAATAAGAATATCAATCAGGAGATTGTTGTTCCTTCATTATGTCCTAATCCTTCCTCAAAGAAGGAACGTCTTTTACACAATCTTGATGTGGTTCGTGCTTTAAAGTTTTATTTACAAGCTACGAAGGATTTTCGTCAAACATCTGCTTTGTTTGTTTTCTACTCTGGACAGAGGAGAGGCCAAAAGGCTTCGGCAACTTCTCTTTCTTTTTGGCTGAGAAGCATAATCCGCTTAGCTTATGAGACTACTGGCCAGCAGCCTCCTGAAAGAATTACAGCTCATTCCACTAGAGTGGTGGCTTCCACATGGGCTTTTAAAAATGAGGCCTCTGTTGAACAGATTTGTAAGGTGGCGACTTGGTCTTCACTTCATACTTTTTCTAAATTCTACAAATTCGATACTTTTGCTTCTTTGGAGGCTATTTTTGGGAGAAAGGTCTTACAGGAAGTGGTGCCTTCAGTTTAAGTTCCTGCCTTGTCCCTCCCTTCATCCGTGTCCTAAAGCTTTGGTATTGGTATCCCACAAGTAATGGATGAACCCGTGGACTGGATACACCTTTACAAGAGAAAACAAAATTTATGCTTACCTGATAAATTTATTTCTCTTGTGATGTATCCAGTCCACGGCCCGCCCTGTCATTTTACGGCAGGTGTTTTTTATTTTTAAACTACAGTCACCACTGCACCCTATAGTTTCTCCTTTTTTCTTGCTTGTCTTCGGTTGAATGACTGGGGGTGGCAGTTAGGGGAGGAGCTATATAGACAGCTCTGCTGTGGGTGTCCTCTTGCAACTTCCTGTTGGGAAGGAGAATATCCCACAAGTAATGGATGAACCCGTGGACTGGATACACCACAAGAGAAATAAATTTATCAGGTAAGCATAAATTTAGTTTTTCCTCGGTTATGGCATGGAGAGCACTGCAAATTGCCTCCTCCTTTGTGTAGAGGAGGAGAGTTCGCTACGGGGCACAACTAAAATACGGAAATCTCCTTTGCTGGCCAGCTCCACCCCCAAGTGCTAACCTTTTTATTATGAAATTGCCAGGGTTTATAGATCTGTTTTATTCTGGGTAAATTAAAAATTGCAGTTATCCAAATAAATATGTGAACTGGTTGAGTGTAAAAAAAATAAGAAAAATGAAGTTCTGTATAGTATGTTTTTGATGGAAGCTGTAGTTCACCTTAGCTCTGTGTTTAATCCCTTGGCAGGAGTTAAACATATACTTTACCTCCATTTAATAATGCAGCTTATATTAGATAGGGCCCCATATTTTAAAGTACATTAAGGATAATCAGTGATCGTTACTTTGGAACCTATATGCTATAGATGCATTGCTATGACTGGTATAAGAAGCTACTTACCAGGCTGGTAATTGTGACAAGCTGTAGGAAGCTTTTTCTATTCAATGACGCACATATACCTTGTTGTTTTTAAATAATAGTAATTTGTTTGTTACCCTGTCACAGAAATGGAGCTGCAATGAATAAAACTGGCATCTGTTTGTTTTTTTGCTTTATTGTTTTAAATTCTGGATTGTGATCAAGAGTGCACAGCATACACGTGTAATTGACACATACAAGCCGTCCCTAGTAATGTGAAATTTTAAAAATGAAAATGATTGGTATTGCAGTACCTTGATGTTGGCTAAACACATTTAGCAGCCTTTTGTTTCCTTAAAGGGACAGTAAACACCTTCATTTTGTTATATCAAGGTTTAGTTATTTGTAATCAGGGTAAATGTTAGGGGCTGCCCATAATAAACAATATTGCCACAACCCTCCCCACTGTTAGGAGCTTACAGACCCCGAACACTGCTTGTGTGCGGAGCTGCCCTGACATTGAGTAACAAGCACTTCAGCCAATCCCATGCTACTCTTAAAGTGCCAAGCTGAGGCAAATCCGATTTCTCAAGGACAGGATGCATGAGGTTTGGCTGCTAATCACAATACTGATGTGATAAAAGGCAGAGAACACAGTATGGCTTTGTTTTAACTCATATTTATGTTTAATAGTTAAAGTGATATTAAACCCCATATTTTTCTTTCATGATCCAGATACAACATTCAATTTTAAACAACTCTCCAAATTACTTCTATTATCTAATTTGCTTTGTTCTTGTTCTTTGATGAAGGAGCAGCAAAACACTACTGGGAGTTAGCTGAAAGTCAATAAAAAGATGCATATGTGTAGCAACCAATCATCTGCTTCTGAGCCTACTTAGGTATACTTTTCAACAAAGGATACAAAGAGAACTAAACAAATTAGGTAATAGAAATAAATTGGAAAGTTATTTAAAATGACATACTCTATCTCATCTTGAAAGAAAAAATGTGGGTTTCAAGTCCTTTTAAACCCTCTAAGAGGCTCACCCAACCACCCTGCATGTTAAATGCTGCTGTTTGGTCAGTGTCTAGGAGACAGGTTGGGCTCTAAGTTGCACTTCTTCATTGGATGTGTTCAGTGCTGGCAGAGCCAATTATATCACTTGTGTAGCAGCTGCTCCTGTGTTATAAGCACCATGACAAGTCCTAAAGTCATTTCTACATCCCACATACTGCTGGGGCACAGCAGCAACAGACCTTCCCTAACTCTCATATCTTTCCTCACCGCCACCATCCTGGTATGTGCTTGAGTGTGGGATGCTGGTGTTGGAATCAGCCAGCATAGATGTCTCTTATGTAATGTACAAGGAGCTCTGATTGGAAAGAGTTTCAATAATATGCATTGTTTAATGATTACAGGTTTTAATTTCTTTATGAAGTGCACTTAAAGGGACAGTATACTATAAAATTGATTTTCCCTTAACCCCTTGAGTGCTAACGACGGCTCTGAGTCATCGCAGAGTTTCCCATTTAGGTGCTAACGGCTCAGAGCTGTCGCTAGCACTCTCCCACCTTGAGGGAGATCTGGGGGCTCACACCCACCCCTACCCCGGCGATCGGGCCTGTTTAGTGACAGGCATCACCAGGCCTTTACGTTTTGCGTGGTGACATCACGCGCAATGACAAGATAACGTCACCACACAACTTTATTTAAAAATTACAATAACAATATAGGGAAAGGGGGCATGCTGCTTAGATGCAGGCTTCTAAGCAGCATGCCCCCTTTCCCTATATTGTTATTGTAATTTTTAAATAAAGTTCCATGGTGACGTCATGCGCAATGACAAGATGACGTCACCCCACAACTTTATTTAAAAATTACAATAACAATGTAGGGAAAGGGGGCATGCTGCTTAGAAGCCTGCATCTAAGGCATCTAAGCAGCTACAGACCCCCGAGACCCACCGTTGGAAAGGTAATCACCTAACCTTTCCAGTGGTGTAAGTCTTGGGGATCTGAAAAAAAAACCCAACAACAACTTTAATGTATTTCCAATGACTTGTTATATAAGCTGCAGAGTATAAAAATGAACAAGAAATTAAATTTTCAGGTTTATTTGTACATATGAATTAGCTGGGTTTGTGCTTTTAAACCACAGCATATTACAATGGGTTAAGTCTGCAGGTAAAATTATATCCCATTATGTTATCACTTTGTTACACACACTTGTTTTTTTTATCTTATATCTGTCTGTAAACCAAAGCTTAATACTTAGAGACAACAATAGAAAATTATCATTTCATTAGTTATCTCTTCTACAACCCACTGGGAGCAGTTTTATTATCCATTCCCCTGTTCAAGTCTGATATGTAGATGCAGCCCTTGAGCTCGAAGCTCTGGTAGGGGGTAGGTTATTCTTCAGGAAGCTTTGTTTTTTTGTCTCTAATTCCTTGGGTGGTTGTTATAGTTTCAAGGATATTTAATTGGCTTCAGATCAAGGCCTCCCAAGGGAAGGTTGTTTCTGTCCTATGTTCCTAGAATCCCTGTTAGTCTCAGGTAGATTGGAACAACAGTCCAGAGGGAACTTTTGGATTTTTTTTCTGTCCTAGAAATGTGAATGTTTCTTTAGTTCCTACTCATGAAATGGAAACTTTTAGACTACTCTGTGAGGCCATTTCCGTTCTCTATTGTTTTGAGAATGCTTACCTTTATTTTTTAGTTCTACGTACTTATTTGGTTTCTCAGATTTGCTTTTGCAGTTTGCTGCTTTTCCATTTGGTTTGGCTACAGCTTTAAGAATATTTTTTAAAGTTTTGGGTAACCTCTTATTTGTAATTAGTTTTCAGAGTATTGCTTGGCCAGTATGATACCTTGGTCCAAGCAGTATTTATTTTCTTCAGTCTGTTGCTGTTTCCAAAATATTGGTTGGAAAATCTTATACCAAACAGTCTTTTGGTTCCTCAGGTGTTTCTTTTCTGAGGCTTAGACAGTGGACACAAGGGTTTTCCTGTTTGATGTTTCAGTTTCTATTTTCCTTCAGTTGATCTTTGCATGGAGGTGTCAGTTCTTATGTTTGTGGCCTTGGTGGTTGTTCTGTCTGCTTGCCTTTACCAATTTATCCTTTACAATGATACAGGGCTCAGACTCTGTCGTCTCTAATGTCCAGTTTCTTTCTTTGGCTGCTTCTTTTGCATCCAGACCTTCTACTTATGTCCTTTTTTTCTATTAGGATTCTAGTTCTCTCAACTTGATGACTTGGAAATAGAATCAGACATACTGAGTTTATTTTTCAGGCTTGTTAGTCTGTTATTTAAAGACCTGGAAGGCCTTTATTTTTTTGGTCTTCTTTTTACAGTTTTATGGCTATATTCTCTGGAAAGGAGTATATTCACCAGTTCTTTATAATGTATTTTTCTGTCCCTGTCTTGTTATGTTCTGTAAGAAGATTGCTAATCTTTCTATTATTCTTGGTTCCGTTCTAGTCTAGATATTTTGGGGCTGGACTGACCTTACTTTGTGGGATCAGACCGATAAACTTCAGGAAAGTTTTCCTCTGGTGGTAACGCCATAGAACAAGCTACTGAGCCATTGTTTGTTCCTGGTAGAGCGCTTCTCTCTTTGCATGCATTAGTATTATGACCCTGGGGAGGTCTCCCTAAGGGTGATGGGGGAAACCAGACGTGGACTCCTTGCCCAATGGGCTTAGAGGAATATGGCTGCTTCTCACTGACGAGGGCCCACAAAAGGCCGAAGCAACTGTCTGGGGTTGTCATATTCCTTGTTCAGAAGAGAATTGCCTGGTATTTTAGGGTTGGACTAACCTTACTTGGCGAGATCAGACTGATATACTTCAGAAAAGTTTTCCTCTGTGAAAAGCACAACTGGGTTAAAAGAAGCGGATTCTAGGTGGTAACTTGCCATAGAACAAGCTAATGAGCCATTGTTCATTCCTGGGAGATCGCTTCTCTCTTTATATGCATTTATATTATGACCCAGGGGAGGTCTCCCTAAGGGTAATAGGGGAACAAGACGTTGACTGCTTGCACAGTGTGCTTAGAGGAATATGATTGCACCTCACGGACGAGCCCCAGAAAAGGCCCGGAACGATAGTCTGGCCTTGTCATGTTCCTTGTTCAGAGGAGAATTGTGTGGTATTTTGGGGCTGGACTGACTACTTGGCAGGATCAGACTTAGACTGAGGTACCTGTGAAATAGGGAGGGATTTTATAGAGTTCTTGGGGTTTGGGAATATCTGCCTCATTTTAGTTTTTAAGGAAGAGTAATTCCCAGGAGTAATGAATCGAGGACTTTAACCACCGTGAAATAAATTAATTTATCAGGCAAGTATAAATTATGTTTTTTGAATGTTTATACTTGGCTGATATGTTATTCTATACCAACACAACATAAATGTTTTGTAAATACAAAATGTCTACTGTCCAGTTCTTCTCTTAACAGCTACACTTTATTTACTAAAATGCCTCTTTAAAGGAACACAGTAATCAATATGATACTGGCATGATTCAAATAGAGTATGCTGTTTTTTAGCAACTATCTAATTTACAATACATACCATTGTTATGCATTGTTACAAGCATTGTTGCAGACACAAATGAAATGCAGTGCTCAAGACACTTGCACGCTCCTACATCAATATGCTCTCATGGAGGAGACTGTAAATTTTAGAACAAAATTAAACTGAAAATGGTACAATCTGTGTCATTTGGCTTTTTCCAACAGCAGAGATATTTATGCGTAGCACTTTTATACTAATAAATCTGTTGCCAGAATGTGCCAAATGCGACAAATGGTGGTTACTTTTTGGGATTCATTTAGCTATCGAAGGATAATTAGTCTAATCTAAGTTTAACTTTCCTGTCCCTTTAAGTGTTTAACATTAGAAACAAAAATAAAAACACAAATATGTAATGATCTTTAAAACAGATATACCAAAAACAGTACCTCAACGAAAATGTGAGAATTCTACAAGCTAATTAACATTCTTTTTATGGCTTGTTTCCATTTATACAATTCTTGCACCTTCCAGTTATCTGTAATCAAATATCTGGAAATTATAGTTTTAAATATTTTGTTCCTCAATGAAAATAATGTTCCACATTTGATATGGACATTATCTCTTTTATAAAAGTAATTCTATTTTTCCATGGAAAAGAATGTAGATGTATAAGCTTCATTACCTCAAATAACACAGCATTGTATGTGAAGTTCAGAATGGCTGCATTTTTTTTTGTCCTGCACTAAATGGCTCTCTATAACTTTATTGTACAGCTTTATGTTTCCACCACCCACTTTATCAGAGCGCTTATCACTACTGCTGTAAAATGAAACATTTATTTCATCACATTTTTATCCACAGAAAGAACATTGACAAATCGGGGAATATTTCACTGTTGTGATAAGTTCATAATGGCTTTCACAGCTCCATTTGTATTTGTTTAAAGAAATAAAATGCATTACAGATTTTACAAGACTATCACTAACTTGGTTTTCATACCGGTACAATCCATTCTTAAAGATATATTGAAGTCATTTTTTTGTTTAAACTAAAATACATCATTTTAAAATGTTTTTCTCTCACTTTATTTTAAATTAATAAAAAAGTTCCTATAAAGTCAAAACAGCATAACATTGCAATCGCATTCCAGATAAAATAACATTATATAACAAATACTTAGGTACAACACCACCATTCAAAGCCTGATTCTCAAACTTTACCTATATACCTAAAACAATTAGGTAAGTACCTCTTTATTCTACATAACTCTAAGGCATGTAAGGAAAGTACAAGAAAGAAAGCAAAGTATATTTTAAGAATAGTAAAAAAAAAAAAAAACCTCTCCTGCTCTCAAATACACATAAGCACATTTAACTTATTAATACCAGTGTTGAACCAAAAAATGACCAAGATCTGTTTCAAGTCTGAAAACAAAAGGAGGAGGAAGAAAACAAAAACAAAGAGAGGAAACAAAATAGTTATCCCATCTGCCTCGCCACCTCTACCATGTCTGGAAACAACCCACCAACCTTGATCCCCAATAAATCAGAAGGTCCCTCACCTCCTCTCACCACTCATTACACTAGGAATCAATGTCTACCAGCTATCCCAAAGTCCCCAATGCAGATCCATTTTACTTTTAACACAAAATACAAATATTTCAACAAATCCTTAATATTATTAATTTTGGAGAGGGACCAAAGTAATCTCCAACATGATATAAACTGTAATTAACTTTTGTGATTAATTCATTTTTTCAAGCACTAAATTAAACAGATCACCTTTATGAGACCTATGGAAACCAATTGCAACCTGCTGCACCAAATATCCATCTAAAAAATCTAGATCCTAAATATTTTGGAGCAAGACACCACACATGGACATTCCCACATTCTCTCTAGCACATTCTTGAGGGCAGATAAATTATCTGTAACCTAACATTGACAGGATATTTGAACAGTATAGCATATTGATTTAGTTAAGGCAAATGCAGCCCCAAATCAATTTCCCAACATCAGTCTTGTTTTGTGTTTACCTAAATCTAGAAGTAACATATTCAAATTAAAAGATAAACATTTCTATGGGACATACCAAATTTCCATTTATTCTCCCATTCTGTGGGCAGCCCAATATCCCTATTTAAGAACCCAAATATTTTTAGTCAAAAATATAGTCAAAATGGAAGATAGACAATATGAAAATGAGAGATTGTATTCTTTCAAATGGAAGTTTTACTTTCTATGTAAGGGTCACTGATCTTAACTACTTTATATTTGTTCAAGAGTGATCACAATTTAGATGGGGACAGATTAGGGGATACTCCTGTACAAGCCAAGGTTAAATATTTGTGATGATTAATTATTTTCTACTATACAGTAGTATATCAATAGTGATGTCGCAAACATAAAAATTTGGGTTCGCAAACGGCGAACGCGAACTTCCGCAAAGTTCGCAAACCACCATTGACTTCAATGGGCAGGCGAATTTTAAAACCCACAGGGACTCTTTCTGGCCACAATAGTGATGGGAAAGTTGTTTCAAGGGGACTAACACCTGGACTGTGGCGTGCCGGAGGGGGATCCATGGCAAAACTCCCATGGAAAATTACATAGTTGATGCAGAGTCTGGTTTTAATCCATAAAGGGCATAAATCACCTAACATTCCTAGATTGTTTGGAATAACGTGCTTTAAAACATCAGGTATGATGTTGTATCGATCAGGTAGTGTAAGTGTTACGCCCGCTTCACAGTGACAGACCAAACTCCCGCAGCGGGTAGGTACAACATCATCATCATCACACTGTACGTCCATGTGTGTAATGCTGCCTGACTGAGACATATACCTGTTATCTACATCCTCTGACAATAATGGTTGCGCATCACTCATTTCTTCCAACTGATGTGTAAATAACTCCTCTGACAGATCAAGTGAAGCGGCTGTGGTGTTGGTGGTGGCGGCAGGTGGGCGAGTGGTAACTTGAGAGGTGCCCGAAGCTAAGCAATCTATTACAGTCAAAATTGTATTTTTTTTTTTTAATGTACACTACTGTTACACCAGATATGAGTTGCACTGGTGTGACACTGTGCCCTGGCAGGCCCTGAAAAATCTGTTACACATCTACAACCACCAAAAAACAACCATGCTAAATAGTTTCTAAATTTTGTCCTGAGTTTAGAAATACCCAATGTTAACATGTTCTTTTTTTGCAAGTTATAGGGAAATAAATACAAGAAGCTCTTTGCTATTTCAAAACCACTTTTTTTTTCAAAATGAGCGCTAGTTACATTGGAACCCTGATATCTGTCAGGAATACCTGAATATCCCTTGACATGTATATATTTTTTTTTAGAAGACATCCCAAAGTTTGATCTAGGCCCATTTTGGTATATTTCATGCCACCATTTCACCGCCAAATGCGATCAAATAAAAAAAAAATTGTTCACTTTTTCACAAACTTTAGGTTTCTCACAGAAATTATTTACAAACAACTTATGCAATTATGGCATAAATGGTTGTAAATGCTTCTCTGGGATCCCCTTTGTTCAGAAATAGCAGACATATATGACTTTGGCGTTGCTTTCTGGTAATTAGAAGGCCGCTAAATGCTGCTGCGCATCACACGTGTATTATGGTTAGCAGTGAAGGGGTTAATTAGGTAGTTTGTAGGGAGCTTGCAGGGTTAATTTTAGCTTTAGTGTAGAGATCAGCCTCCCACCTGACACATCAGACCCCCTGATCCCTCCCAAACAGCTCCCTTCCCTCCCCCACACCACAATTGTCCCCGCCATCTTAAGTACTGGCAGAAAGTCTGCCAGTACTAAAATAAAAGGTTTTTATTTTTTTTATATATTTTTAGCATATTTACATATGCTGTGGTGTAGCATCCCCCCCTTAGCCCCCAACCTCCCTGATCCCTCCCAAAACAGCTCTCTAACCCTCCCCATCTGCCTTATTGGTGGCCATCTTGGGTACTGGCAGCTGTCTGCTATTATTTCACAGTCAAACAAGTGTTGTTTTTTTAAATCTACACTACTGTTACACCAGATATGAGTGGTGGCACTGGGCAAGTGGGCACAGTATACGCTATGAGCCTGACAGACACGCTGGCAGGCAGGCAACTGCAATTAGATTACACAGGAAAAAAAAAAAAAAAAAGCAGACTTATGTTCTAGCCCTAAAAAGGGCTTTTTGGGGCGCTGTCCTTACAGCAGAGATCAGATGAGTCCTTCAGGACTGTAGTGGACACTGAATACACTAGCCTAGCTATCAATTTCCCTATTAAATCAGCAGCAGCTACACTGTCCCTCCTCTCACTAAGAATGCAGCTTCCAAATGAATCTAAAATGGATGCTGTCCAGGAGGTGGGAGGGTCTGGGAGGGAGTGTCTGCCGCTGATTGGCTGTAATGTGTCTTCTGACTGTGAGGTACAGGGTCAAAGTTTACTCAATGATGAAGAATAGGGGGCGGATCGAACATTGCATATGTTCGCCCGCTGCAGCGAACGCGAACATGCTATGTTCACCGGGAACTATTCACCGGCGAACTATTCGCGACATCACTATATATCAAGTCATTGTTCTAGTCATCTATCCACCATTCATAATTATATATATATTCCATATAAAGCACTAATAATACATTCTG
The DNA here is from genome assembly GCF_027579735.1 of Bombina bombina. Taxonomy (NCBI): domain Eukaryota; kingdom Metazoa; phylum Chordata; class Amphibia; order Anura; family Bombinatoridae; genus Bombina; species Bombina bombina. Next base: position 950,010,150 of record NC_069504.1, read on the forward strand.
GTGGTGTTCTCAATTTTCTTAAGCACTATCAAATGTATTTATTTATTTACTTATTATTCATTTTTTTTTTCATTACACATACTGTAGACACAAGGCTAGGGTGACTGTAATATTTTTACAACAAAAGTATGTTTGCTGGTTTTAAATTTAAGACTATTTTAATTAAACATTTAAAACAACATTCCAATCCATTATAAAACACTTTTTAAAATGTCAAATAGTTTTCATTGATGTTACAGGGTTAATGTCCCGTCTCAAACAAAGTTATAACATTTAAAACACATCACCATTAATTGTTCAGTTTATCCAGGGACAGGCTTCTTTTTACAGGACAACAATTGTCTAAACATATTTACTAGCCACTTTATTTGTATTATGCAGTTAGTGTTTGAGTAGGAAGAATTCTGCAGCCAAAACAAATATGCAGTCTAGAAATGAACTTCAGACATATCCCTTGAGTATGTCCTGTCATAGAAGGTGTGACACATTGGCAGATGAAACATTCAGTACAAACAACCCGGGCATATTATTTCTTCTCATAAACGGATTTGATTCCCCTGGATATTGACTTTACACCTTAATGTCAGCTGTCCTGCAAAAGCAAAATAAATTCCTATTTAAAAAGACAGCAGATGGAAAGACTTTATTGTGTACTGACCCGAGCTTTCCAAAGTGTATGAACTTCTGATCCGCACAGAAACAAATGTAAATATTCTTACATTTGCTGGGCTTTGATGTCCTATATTAATTAGATATTGTGAATAGCACAAATATTTCAAATGTTTTTTAGGTTTTAGTTTCAGTAATTTAAAATGCAACTTCTAAAGCCGGATGAATTTGAACTGGATAAATATGTACAGCACTGAACTAGCTATAGGTCAACCTAGGCAGCTGTCTAGAGCCCAATTAAAAAGGCTCTCTATATACAGATTAAAGGGACAGTAAAGTAAAAATTAATTTTTCACAATTCTTGTAGAACAATTCACATAGAACATGCAATCATTAAAAAAACAGAAAGTTCAACATACTGTTGATTTATATCAAGCGAAGAAAGATGTGAATAATGCGTGATTGCAAACTCATAATGCCTGAGCACTCCCATGTGTTTATTTAGGTAGAGTGTGCAATCATAGTGGGTCAGCTGACTGGTGTCCAAGTAACAGGTCTATTGAGCATTAAAATAAGTTGTCCTCAATAAAATCACAAATTCAATAGTGCAAATGCATATGCTTGATGAAAGGGCTCTGTGTAGCCAAGAAATGTGTTATATTTGTACTGATTTCATTGAATTGAGGACAGCCTTGTGTACCCTAATTTGCTAATGATCTACATCAATAATGGTCAATTTCCTAACACTTGGGGGCTACAGATCATTTTTTAGAAGCCTTAAGGGCCACATATATATTTATGGCTATTAAACACACAGATGGTAACATATTTTCTTGGTTTCCCACACTCCACAGTTACCTTTTTTTAATTTTAATGGCATACTTTTTCTACTTTTTTCCCAGGTACCTTAAAAACTAGTGCAGAGTGCCACATATGGCCCATTGCCCAACAGTTGGCCATCCCTGATCTACATTATGTGGTACCTCCTATATTTGTGTCTTTTTTTTATTGCATATTCTATATAAACCATGAAAGTTTAATTTTGATATTATTTTTCCTTTTAAGTTACTTGATTGGTTTGCTGTTAGCCCCTAGCCCAATACATTGCTCTTTTTCTTCCATAAAGGTGATGTCTAAATAGCCTAACTAAATTAATAAACATAATAAATTATCGACATCCTAAAAAGTTGTATTGCAAAATATATTACAGGTTTCATACCTCCTATCATTACCCATAGATTATACAGGATCATGTGGCTAGATGCTGAGAGAGATCTAGAGGTGAAATTGTAGCACCCTTGGGGTGGAGCCACATTTGGGTCAGGGGTGGACTCTGAGGGGGGGAGTGAGCGCAAAGTGAGCTGAACTGTGCATTATATGGTTGTGGTAGGGGCAGATAGGGTATAGCTAGGCAATCCTCAGCAAATGGTGACATTTTTAATTTGTTGGATAGCAGCCAGATCTCCCAGATCATGAGAACCCTGTGAAATGCCAGACAGATAAGAATTTGGTAGTTTGTTTTCTTAAAAAAAATGTATGTTGCTGTTGTATTATTTTCAATTTAAATAGCGCTTACTTATCACTTGTCAGGCATAATATATTTGTACCATGTTTAAATCCTGCTCTTTCATATGGCTAACACATTTTGTTTTTTTTTAGTTCAATGTCCTTTTAAACTTCATAGTTTTATAATGAAGCTTCTGCTGCAGTCAAGATTATGGATATAGTAGCTATTTTATATACTGTGTAAATTACGAATATTTTCTATAATCTTTATACAATAAAAAAATTATACAAAAGTAACATATTAGAAACACATTTTCGAACACAGATTTCTTTATCCTCAAGAGCTTACAATCTATACGTTATGTAAAAAAAATACCATTGTTGTTACATAACCTACAGAAATATTAGATATTTATAGAACAGCATATTTAATATTACATTTTCTAAATATATT